>NW_010292971.1:0-1715 GCF_000700745.2 Antrostomus carolinensis | reverse complement strand
GCCGCCTCGGCACTTGCGTAACGAGCTGGCCGGTCTCAACCCGGGTCAGGAATGAGGATGGACCCACTGCTGCAGACTCGGGAGGGAGGTTGTTACTGCTCTGTCCCCAAGCCACAGCTGGCTGTTGGACCGTGTGGAGGTGGCACTAGGGCTCAGATGACAGGGCAGAGGGGAGCAGGCTTTTGGGCTGACCCAGGTCACCTCATTCCTGTCCCTCTCTAAGTCAGCTGGATGCTGAGCAGCCTCTCCCCAGGGATGGGAAGGGACGACCCAGCACCCCTGTGGGGAGCAGCGTTGGTCCCTGTTTGGGGGGGAGGCACAAAGTCCTCCACCTCTGTAAGTCTGTTGTGTCTGTGAGGCCCCATGGGCATCCCCAGCCCCTCAGCACTGCGCCCGCCATGGGCATCCCCAGCCCCGCGGGTCCCTGCAGGGGAGAGGCAGCAGTGGGACAGGATGTGGCACGTGTGGCACAAGGTAGGCAGGACAGGGACTGTATGGCACAGCTGCACAGGACAGGGACCATATAGCACAGTTACCTAGGACAGGGGTGATGTGGCACAGTCACATAGGATGAGGACTATATAGCACAGCTGCGTAGGGCTGGGATGGCACAGCACAGACACATGGGACATGGTCTATATGGCAGAGTTACACAGGCAGGGACCATACAGGCACAGTCATGTATGACAGGGATTGTATAGCTCAATTACATAGGACAGGGACTGTATAGCACAGTTGGACTGCATTACACAGCTACATAGGACAGGGACAGTACGAAACAGCTATGTAGGATGGGGACCATATAGGACAGCTAAATAGGACAGGGAACATATTGCACAGCTGCTCAGGATGGGGACCATATAGCTTAGCCACATAGGATTCAGCCCATATAGCACAGGCATGTTAGTGCAGGGACTGTATGGCACAGCCATATAGGATGGAGACTGTATGGGACAAATACAAAGGACACAGACTGTACGACACAGCTACGTAGGACAGAGATGACACTGCACAGCTGTGTAGAATGGGACAGCTACATGGTATAGAGACTATACATCACAGACAGGGAGTACAGAACCTCGATGGCACAGCTACATGGTATAGAGACTATACATCACAGACAGGGAGTACAGAACCTCTGTGGCACAATTACATAGGATGTGGATCATGTGGCACAGCTATAGGATGGGGACTGTACCGCACAGTTACATAGGACACAGACCTTAATGCACATATATGTAGCATGGGGACAGCAAGGCACAGTCATAGGACAAAGACTTTATGGCACTGCTATGGAGGACACAGACCTTATGGCACAGCTATAGGATGGGAACTGTGTGGCACCGCTACAGAGGACACAGAACTCACTGCACATCTGTGTAGGACAGGGACCGCACGGCACAGCCATGGGGGACATGTCCCATACAGCACAGCCTCACCTGACAGGGACTGCCTGGCAGTGACCGGGGGTGACACAGGCAGGGAGCGGGTGCTGGCACCAGGGACCCCCCAGCAGCACCCACCGGCACTGGCCCCTGCGATGGCCGGAGGGACGGACACAGCCAGGACACGCAGTGCCACCGGCCCCGGTGTCCCTGGGCTGGCCTTCCCAGGCCCCCTTCCCTCGGCCTGCGGGTCATGTCCCCTGGTCCCCCAGCTCCCTGCCCTCTATCCAGCACGGGTGTCCCCGAGCATGTCCCCTCTTAAAACACCCG
>NW_010292970.1:0-1827 GCF_000700745.2 Antrostomus carolinensis | reverse complement strand
AGAGGAAATGGCCTCAAGTTGCACCAAGGCAGATTTGTTTCTTTATTGAAAGAGTGGTCAGACACTGAAACAGGCTGCCCCGGGAAGTGGTGGAGGCCCCATCCCTGGAGGTGTACATGTAGCACTCATGGATATGGTTTAGTGGGTGTGGTGGTGATGAGCTGATGGTTGGACTGGATGATCTTAGAGGTCTTTTCCAACCTTCCTGATTCTGTGATTCTCTGAAGGTGGTGTGATCCCTCTGAAAGAGATCTTGCCGTCTTGCACCGCTGCTGTCCCTCACATGAAGAGCAAGTGTTCTCCGTGGCTCCCAGCTCAGCCCAGCATCCACCACGTGTGTCTCTGCTGCAGCCTTTGCGGCTCCGCTGAGGGGGCAGAACCTGTTGGTGCCAGTAACTGCTGGGGGAGCACCCAGCGCAGGTGCGACATTTGCTTTGCCCTTCATGTGAAATGTGACCGTGCTGATCGCACTGCAGGGGATAACGCTGCCTGCTGCCTCGTCAGCCCTGACCCAGACCTTCCTGCAGAAGCACAGATGTGCTGGAAGTGCTCTTAGCCCTGGTGGGGAAGGTTTTCTTGCATGCACATCACAGATGTTACTGGTCCAGGTTTGGTAAGGAAGGACGTTTTACCAAACTAGAAGGTGTGGAATATAAGCTGAGAGGCTTTGCAGCTGCCTTAATACAGTATTTTGCTTTTGTGGGACCCTTTCAGTTTACTGAAAGGACTGAATTCACAATTAAAGCACTTTGAAGCATTAATTTATTGTGACACAAAATATTGTGTCACAGAATGATTTCTACTGCCGTTTTACTGGTAAGAGCACTGAGGCACAGAGGGATCGAGTGATGTGTCCAATATTTCACATAAAACCTCTGGTAACAGGTAATATAGTTCCTCCAGACTCCTTGATCAATAAATTAATGAAAGGAGATCTGATCAAGGGAATTGGGGGTTATGTTTGTAGTTTCATGGGTTTGTGATGGATATGGGAGGAATAGAACAAAACTTTAGACTTAGATAGATGTTACCTAAAGCAGCCACACAATCTCTGAGTAATGACCCATTCCCTTTCAGATCCTGGGTGCTGTTGTCAGTGTGTAGACAGCAGAATGCAACAGCCAAAGTGCCTAATTCAGGCTGCTAAGTCAGGCCTTACACCGCCTCAAATTGGTTACTTAGTCCCAGCAGGGAGATTTAGAGCCAAGTTACTCAACCTGTGGTCCACAGATGGCAGGTAGTCTCTGAAAACATTCCAGCTCTAAAACAGAACCCCTCGTACAGGTAGTTGTCAGTTATGTACTAACTGATTTAATGATTACATTAATTACATAAAGATAATTAAATAATACCATTTTTTACTACCTTTTTAGTTACAAGTTTTGTAATTCTAACTAATTAATTAAAGTTTCATAAAATATTAACATTTCAACATTTTACCAATTCCATGTGACTTATTTATCATCAGTCCTTAAGCAACAGTGGGATATAGAACAAGCTGCATGCTTCTTTCAAAGTGGCAGCTGGTCCGGTGTTTACGGCAGGTTAAGGAACGCTCTTTTTTTTTTCCGTGCTGTTATTGCAGTTACACGGGGGAGACAGAGATCCCTGCAGAGCTTCCATTAAAGGTGATGTGTTGTGTAGGGAGCTGTTTGGTCAAGAGAAAATGCTTGGTACAGAGAGGACAAAGGAGGGCCTGTAATCGTGCCTCCTGCTTCCCGAGCAACTGCTCCAGGTACTAAGCGGTGCGTTTGCCTTTCTGCTTCCATGGTTTTGCTTTCAGCAGACAGAGGTGGTATCTTAGAATCACAGAATGGTTTGGATTGG
>NW_010292969.1:0-9028 GCF_000700745.2 Antrostomus carolinensis | reverse complement strand
GCAACCTGGGACACTGTCTGACCACCCTCAGTGTCCCTCCAGGTTCTTTCTCTTTGGAGAACAAACTGGATGAGGGAGTGAATCGGGTTTTTTTTAATGTGCTTCTGTTTGTTTAGAAATAACGTACACAGTGTCCTATATCAGTCTGGGCAGGTGGGAGCCAAAACTCCCTAAATAGGCAGTGCTTTCTCTTTTCACACTTCCAAGCTTCTTTTGAACCACAACTCAAGCTCTCTCTCTCTCTTTTAGCTTTCTCTCAGGGTCAGGCTACAAGAGTTTTCCTCGCTGGCTCTGGTGTGTCCTTGTTACTTCTTCTGTCTGCTTCTCCCATGTTTCTGCTGACACTTTCTGAATCGCTCTGTTTCATCATATGCCACCTTGTCCCCAGCGTCTGCAGTTGGAGAAATGCCTCAGCCCCCACAGTTCGGCACTGCCAGGCACGTGTGGTGTGGTGTGTATGGTGCCGTATTGATGATCTGGCTCCTGGAGTCTCAATGAACATGTCCCACAGAGAAAATAGTTCTCAGGCTTTTCTTTCAGAAAGGGGAAGCTTTCTTACCCACCACCTTCAGTGAGGTTTCATTGCTGACTTTCAGCATAACGCTGAATTTATTTCCCATAGTGTATTTTTGCTCCCTGGCAGATCGGTTTCTGTACAGTAGTGCTATGAGGCGGGGCAGCAGAAAATATGTTCCTACTTCCTAACAAAGCAGCCTCTGATTTCAACTGTAATAAAGTTGTGGAAAAAGTCCTAGAGGAGTTAAACAGATCTGACAGCTTTTAATTTCCATAAATCTAGGGCCTGATCCTGCTTTTGTTTTGCTAATGAGTACTAGAGGGAGAAAATACATGAGCTTCAGACAAGCTAAAGACAGAAATAATGGCCCAGCTCAGCAAGGAAATGTCTGCAATGGAACTGCTGTGGCATTTTCATGCCCAACAGAGGTAACTCTGCTGTTCCTGCTGTGGGTTCAACCCATCTCTGCTGTGACCAACAGGTCTCCTCTCCTGGTCTGACTGAGCTACACAAATACTGGTGTTGGCAGCAGCTCTGCTGCTGGCCCTTGGGGTTTTACCCTTGGATTGGAACAAAGGTTGCATATAGCGTAATCTCTGCTGAGGCAGGGCAAAGATTTTTGATTTTCAACAGCAAAAACTCCAAACAGTTGCGTTTTCTTTTGCTTTTAAAGAAACAAACTCAAGGAGTTTTAATTTATCTTGTGTTTACGCCACAGCTATTAACCTGACACAGAAACACAGAGTCACAGAATCACAGAATGTTGGGGATTGGAAGGCACCTTGAAAGATCATCCAGTCCAATCCCCCTGCCAGAGCAGGAACCTCAATGAGATCACACAGGAAGGCGTCCAGGTGGATTTTGAACCTCCCTCGACCTACTAACCACACCCCTTCTAATGCCCCCCAGGATGCCATTGGCCTTCCTGGCCACGAGGGCACAGTGCTGGCTCATGGTCATCCTGTTGCCCACCAGCACTCCCAGATCCCTTTCCCCTTCACTGCTCTCTAGTAGATCATTACCTAACTTATACTGGAACCTGGGGTTGTTCCTGCCCAGATGTAACACCCTACACTTGCCCTTGTTATATTTCATTAAGTTTTTCCCTGCCCAGCTCTCCAGCCTGTCCAGGTCTTGCTGGATGGCAGCACGGCCTTCTGGTTTGTCAGCCACTCCTCCCAATTTTGTATTATGATGCTGTGGGAGATGGTGTCAAATGCCTTCCTGAAATCAAGATAGACCACATCCACTGCTCTACCATCATCTAGCCACCTCGTTGCATCTTCATAAAAGTCTACGAGGTTGGTCAAGCACGACTACCCCTTGGTGAAGCCACGTTGACTGCCCCTAATGACCCTCTTATCCTTGGCATGCCTTGAGATGGCACCAAGGATAAGTGGTTCCACCACCTTCCCAGGGATGGAGGTGAGGCTGACCGGTCTGTAGTTACCGGGGTCCTCTTTCTTGCCCTTTTTGAAGACTGAAGTGACATTTGCCTTCCTCCAATCCTCAGGCACCTCTCCCGTTTCCCACGACTTAGCAAAGATGATGGAGAGTGGTCTAGCTATGACTTCAGCCAGCTCTCTCAACACCCGCGGGTGCATCCCACCTGGACCCATAGATTTATGGATGTCCAGATTGCTTAATTGGTCCCTAACCCAGTCCTCATCAACCAAGGCAAACTTCTCTATTTCACATCAGGACACATCAGGAAGCTTCTTCTAGTTGTTTTCAGTCAAGACACATCTCTGGTTTCCATATAATTTCTTTTTATCATTCCTTCCATAAACCTATCTCCTACCACTTCCCACCTCCATCTTTATGTAGGTGATGAGCCATGCTTGGGGTCATGTAAATTCTGAATAGAAAAGATCTCTGGTATGACTTGATGCACCTACAACTTTGAAAACAACTCCTTCACTGCTGCAGATGAACCAGTTAAAATTTTCTGAAGGCCCTAGCAGAACAAATAGGTGTCTTTGGCCACATTCACAGAAGCAGCACTTTGGCACAGATGAAATAGCTGAAAGCTGTCTTTCTAGAGTGCCTTGCCACCCATTAAACTGCAGGGCACGGTCCTGTCAGCACTGGTGAATTTCATGCCATGAAACACCTCTGAATTCAACAGAATCTCATTGAAATGGAACTTCACATGCCTGAACAGAGGAAGCTTGCACCTTTAATTAAAAATCCCAGGTCATCCACTCACCCAGTCATTAATCCCCAGGAAATACCCTTTGCTGAGACCATTATTTCTTAATTAATATACAGTGACCAGTAGATATTTGGTTTAGCCTTTGAGAAAGGAGGGGGGTTTTCTCCAAGCACTGGAGAGGGTAAGCGGCCCTTTGCATGAAGCATGCAGTGTGCAACCTGAAGTGTTTGATTCCACTGAGTCTGGAGCAGAAGATGGAGTTTGAGATTGTCAGTCTTCTTCTATTTCTGCTGAAAACCACAAACATTCTGAACAAGAGAAAAATGGATCGAGGGCGGGGGAGGAAATCCATTTGCCTTTTAAAACTTAGAAGGAAACAGTTCAACAAGCTCTAATGAGATTGTCACATTAGTGACATAGGTATTCTCAGCTTCATGTGTTGTTCATGTAACTTCTTAATTTTTCAATAAATTGACAGTCACTTTGATCAGAGTCTGAAAAAAGATCTTCCCACTTGAGCACCTTCAATAATCCACTCTATAATAATTATTCTCTGTCCCAATCATTCTCAGAGCTAGGATTTGAAAACGCATCTCCCATCCCCAAATCTATGGATCAATGCTAGATTTGCACAAGTTGGTCCATACACCAGCAGTACCAATCTGACCCAGGACAGAGGGCAGCACTCAGATTTATTTCTTTTTCTGGTGTTTATGCTGCCTTTATCCTTACACTGACCTTCTGTTGGCTGCAAGACAACAGCCAGGCTCAGTCAGTATAAAGCTGTGCGTTGAAGATAACCCATCAACATTTGTGCAAGCGGTGTGAACCCAGTGTCAGCACTTGCAATACAAATCTAACTGGGATGGATTTGATAGGAGGAGCACTGGAGCTGGACTTGCTGCATCATTAAGCCACAGCCTCAGAAGTCTGCCCTAAACACGAGGAGATTGCCTTATGAGGCCATTTTGCCTCAATCTCTCCTTTTGGAAGTGTTCCACTTTGCTTGCATATCCACTGAGTCAGAGAGCATGAGAATAACTCTTTAGTGAAGGGCACTTGCTGGAAAAGGGAAACACATGGGTTCCAGCATGGACTGAGGCACAGCAGCAAAAAGGAACAGCGTCAGCAGGAGCGACAAGCAGCCTCCAGCCCCTCTGCTGGCCTGCTCACCCAAAGCCACACAACACCTGAGGAGGACAGTTCTGGAGCCCCCATCACAAGAGAGACCTGGAGCAGCTAGAACAAGTCCAGAGGAGGCCACCAGGATGATCCGAGGGCTGGAGCAGCTCTGCTGTGAGGACAGGTTGAGAGAGTTGGGGCTGTTCAGCCTGGAGAAGAGAAGGCTCCGGGGAGATCTTATAGCGGCCTCTCAATACCTGAAGGGGCTACAAGAAAGCTGGAGAAGGACTTTTCATAAGGGCAGTTAATGACAGAACAAGGGGAAATGGGTTTAAACTGAAAGAGGGGAGGTTTAGATGAGATATTAGGAAGAAGTTCTTCACTGTGAGGGTGGTCAGACACTGGAACAGGTTGCCCAAGGAAGTTGTAGATGCCCCCTCCCTGGAAGTGTTCAAGGTCAGGTTGGATGAGGCTTTGAGCAACCTGGTCTAGTGGAAGGTGTCCCTGCTGCTGGCAGGGGGGTTGGAACTGGATGAGCTTTAAGGTCCCTTCCAATCCAAACCATTCCATGATTCTATGAAACAGTATTATCAACACTCAACTAAAGCTACATCGTGTTTAACCCACGGCCCAAAGCTGTGACCCTTGAACGTTAGGTCAGACTGCATAGGCTGTCTCTTGTCACTGGCCATAGTCATGCCTGTCTTTGGAAGTAAAATATTAACACATCCCCATGGGAAAGGAAAATTCTGATTTGCTGAGAGCATTTTACAGTTTCTAAATAAAAAGGCAAGGTACAGCAGAATCTGCTCCTCATTCTTGTGCTTAGTTATTATTCCTGACTAAAAAGTTTCCTCAGAAAGTCACTGTGAAAGTTTTTCTTGTCCCATATGCCTAAAATCAATTCCTGTTTTGAAAAACTGACATCAGCTGCTTCCAACCCCCTTCGTTATTTACGTCTTTCTGAAGATCATTAGCAAAAGTCCTAGAAACCCCAGTCCTGTGGCACACGTTTCTCTCCCTTTTCAGAACAGCTCCATTACACCACTTTTGAAGGTTTCGATATTTTGTTCCTAATCCTGATTTAGAAACATCTGCTAATAAATTGACAGGTTGTGGCATGTCCCAGTAATTTAGAGTTTTTTCACCTTCGATTCAGAGCGCTGCTTTTAGGGCTTCAGAAAGCTTTTTATGCACACAGCTTCCATCTTGAGCAGCCCTTTGAATGGGGTTGTCAAGACAGCTACGTTTGGTGTACATTTTTCCTGGAACTGAATTCAGTGTTGCCTATAAAATTATAATTCCTATGTCTGGCAGCAGGTTTCGTTCTGCAAAAGCTAACTTTTGATTTATGGGATCTCTCATTTTGCTAGCATTGAATATATTCAAAATACTGACCTAAGGAGCTTATTTTTATTGGTCGTACACTTGAAATTCACCCACTTCAGTGTATTACCCTCTTTCAGGATGTACCTAACAAATCTGGGCTCATCATTTGCTCTGTGTTGTGCCCAACGTGTTCTCTGGGAATAGAAGGTTTGAATATTTACAGCTAGCAAATGGGAAACCAGTATAAGTTAGGGCTTTATTTTTACTGCTTAACATTTGCACCATGGTATTGCTAGTAAATAAGTTAGGGCTTTATTATTACTGCTTAACATTTGCACCATGGTATTGCTAGTAACTGCAGTTACTGAAGCTCCGTGTAGGTTGGATCTGTGCATACCTATGCTGAAAAGGCAGTATGTACTCTAAATAATTCATGGGAGAAGAAATAATTTGTTGCTGGATGTAGCTTGCCAGCAATCGAGTTTTGCTTAGTCTAAGATGGGCACCACTGCGTATCTTCTGTCTCCAGTCATGTCTCATTGAGGTGAGGAGGTTTTCTTCACCCTCACTTCACAGATTCCTGCTCTATGTCTTACTTCTGAGCGAGGTCTGTGAAAGGCAACCACGACAAACAAGCCTACTGTCAGCCTGTAAACTGGGCCACACGAGGTTTTAGACCTGCTTTAACCACAATTTTTTTTTGTTTTAAAAAAGAAGGTGGAAAACCTTCTTTAAAGACTGGACACACTGTCTTTATGGAAGTCATAATTTTAAAATGGTTTTGATTTTCTGTGTGAAATAAGCAGAGACAACAAGTGATTGAGAGCACCTAACGACAATGGTCCAGAGCACAGAGAGGTTTAAAAGCAGTCCCCAGAGCTCTCTAGTCTTAGAAGTCAAGAAAAATGGTGGTCAAGTCAAGTAAAAAGAAAAAGTCAAGTAAAAATGATGCTTGAACCTGGGCAAACACAGGAGTAGGAACTGATTGATTCTTTCCTAGGGCTCACTGAGGCTTACCTGATGCTCAGGAGAAGCCTAAAATCTGTGCTAGGCATATGTTTTATCCTCAGCCTCCTTCCATAGGAGTACCTGCAAGCATGGAAACCTGTCCACTGGGACAACCAGACCATCCTGCATGGTCTGCACACCAGTGAGCAGAGACAGCAGTCTTCCAGCCACACTTCACCTGGGGGCTGCTTGAAGAGGGAGCCTGGAAAGTCAAGCAGATCACCCATTTCTTTTAAAACCCCCACACAGCAGGAGCTGGTGGGATCTCTTTTTATCAACGATTGCTGGTGATGCAGTTTTGGGGGGAAAAAAAAAAAATTAAAAAAATCAATTTTCCACAAAATTTCCTATTTCTAAATGCAAATATTACATACATTTTAAAATTCTGGATGTAATTTAAAAGGCTAATTAAATATGTTATTTTAATGGCTAAGTTTTATACAGACCTTTTCACACTATGTGTTCACATGTTCATGTATAGTTCATGGCATATGCACTATTATTACCTCTGTGGTAATAGGACAGTTGAAAAATGGTTTAATTTTACTGTCACATCCCTAAGGACTCCTGCTATCTAGTACCAAACCAACTGTAATACCCATATATCTCCTTATTTGTGTTGTAATGAAATAATATTGACAGTTTAAGCATTATAACATAAATGGGAGACACTCTGTAACAGGAAAGAAGACAGTTATCCTAAATGGATATCATTATCTTTGTCTGTCACTACTAGTAATACTTAAATAGGAATTACCCTCAACATTTCTTTTACAAGAACACTGAAAAAAAATAAAAAAATCCTTCTCATCTCTGAATTTTACTTTAAAAATTCTTCAGTTTTTTTTTTTTCCTAAATTTTTAAAAAAACAAAGGTATTTTCCTTAACTTCTTCCACTGAAATATAAACTCTGAACTTCCCCCAGCTACAAAGATAACAGATTTTTCAGTAGCATATTGCCAGTCTTGCCTACCAACCATATTTTCTCTTTGTGGGGTTTTTTGGTGCTACCTGGAGTAATAGCTTATTTTCTTAACACTTCCTTTGGGAATAACATACCAGGCCAAATTGTGTGTTTATTATGTATTATGCCCTTATGCTAACTCATAGGAATTTGGGGGATACTAGACATCATAAAATTGGGACATATTTTGCAGTCTCCTATCTCTGTTTCATCCTACCTTCTCTCTTTTTCAGAACTTACATTAAAAGAACCACCTTAAAAGCACCACAATACGATGAACTCTCACTTGGTTTTTTTTTTCACTTTTCTCATACCTACACTAGTGGGTAAAGATTTCAACAATAAAAAGTGTTGTTTCAGACCGCTACTGACCTCCCTTGCAAAGCACCAGAAGGGATCAGTTCTGTCATACTCTACGCCAGAGGATTTGATTAAGTTTTAGAAGAAGCTGAGAAGTTGTTTGGTGTTTTCTTACACTTTTATGTGGTGTGTGGGTTGTTTATGTTATTTGTTCTGATACTTTAGTATTATATTGCACTTTCCCCATGTCTTTTCTAAAGTTAGGCAGAGGGTTGTTTGACCTTGTACAATCTTCACCACTCAAGAGTGATGTGTGTGATGGGACAGCTATAGGCTTAAGGGAGATCTTATAGCAGCCTTCCAATACCTGAAGGAGCTACAAGAAAGCTGGAGAAGGACTTTCCATAAGGGCAGTTAATGACAAAACAAGGGGAAATGGGTTTAAGCTGAAAGAGGGGAGGTTTAGATTAGATAATTAGGAAGAAGTTCTTCACTGTGAGGGTGGGCAGTCACTGGAACAGGTTGCCCAAGGAAGCTGTGGCTGCTCCTCCCTGGAAGTGTTCAAGGCCAGGATGGATGAGGCTTTGAGCAACCTGGTCTAGTGGAAGGTGTCCCTGCTGATGGCAGGGGGGTTGGAACTGGATGATCTTTAAGGTCCCTTCCAACCCAAACCATTCTGTGATTCTATGATTCTATTCTGTGTATAAAGGGAGGAATTCTCTCTTGGCGACTGTTGTGACTGTTGCCAAACCCTGATAAGGGCAGATCTAACCAGATAACCTTTTGCACAACTATGCCAAACCACTTGCAGAAGTCCCCATATAAAGCACTTGTCTTCAGCCTCCCAGGTGCCAAAGGAACAGGTATTTTCCTAAACAAGCACACCATTCAGGTACAAGATAACCTACTTGTGTATCTTGACGTTCTGCACGCCTTTTCTGCTCATATTTCCTCCTCTGTCACACTACAACTGTTTCCCCAATGCCAACACAGTTTAGACAGGATCTGTGGTTGGCAGCTGAAAAAAAAACCCAACACCTAACCTCCAATTGCTATTTGTGATATGATTAGACAGGTCAAGTTTAATTTCAGTATTGTGCGTGAATCTGTTATCCAATCATTCTAATGAGACACTGTTCAAACCAGCAGTGGGGCCAAGGAAAGAAAATCTTGATTGTAACTCAGCTGCTGATGATTGGAGTTTGTTGTGAAAGAAAACTAATGCCATCATCATCGTCACCCTCTGCCAGAGGTAGGTAATATTCCTATCTTTCCATTGTCACCGTACCTGTAGCTGTGTGACAAATGAGTCGAGGTATGTCAGAAAGGATGTAGTGTTACAGGAGGGATGGCTTTTTCCCAGGGTTAAGGCAAGGATATATTTAATCGAATTAGCACCTTCAAGAAAATACCATCTTCCAGGTGAGAAGATAGAGCATCTCATCTGAATATTGCTCTCCAGGTTACGTAATCCAGCCCGCCGAAGCAAGATAGCACCCGTGGTGGTCTCAGCTTGTTTTATTTTGCTGTTGCACGAATTCGTCACATCTGCATGTTAAAGTTTCCTGCAAGGAAGTGAAATAGCTGGAGGTGCAAGGAGAGATGTTTGGTACAAGGAGGGATGTTTGGTAC
>NW_010292968.1:9088-9349 GCF_000700745.2 Antrostomus carolinensis | reverse complement strand
GCTCTCAAATTTATCCCCAAGTGATCCCAATGAGAGATGCCAACATGGGGCACAGAGCCATCTGCTTACTTGGGCTGCTGGGAGGAGGACTTGCTTGATCCAGACGCAGATTAATTTGCTGAAGTCCCTCATGGGTTCCATGAGCCATTGTTTCTTGCAAACAGTGCGTGAAGACGTGCGGGGAGGCATCCCGGTACCGCAAGGTGGTCTGCATGGATGAGAACAAGCAGGTGCAGAACAGTGGCTAAAGGCATGCACCCA
>NW_010292968.1:0-9063 GCF_000700745.2 Antrostomus carolinensis | reverse complement strand
GCCGCCCTGCGAGTACGTCTGGATCACTGGGGAGTGGTCGGAGGTGAGTCCCCATCCCCATCCCCACGCAGGGACCGCACCACTCAGCACCAGGTCACATTCTTCTCCTCTGGCCGCCGGCCTCGCTGAGATATTGCAACCCAAATCAACAGTGGCAGGGCAGTGCCACGTGGTTTAATTATGATTTTTTGGTTTGTCTCTGTGTGCAATTTCCCTGCTGGGGAGAAAGGAGCAGGACCGTGGGAGAAGACCAGGATATTAAAGACTAAACGACAGCATGCTCAGAGCCCTAGCTAATATCTAGAGGCAATTTTCTTCCAAAGCACATTGCATCCAGCAGGCACCCTCTTTGGTTTTGTACCATATTACTTCATTTATTTCTTTATTTGGTTTTATTCCCATCCCTTCCCAGGGAGCTCTGGGGTCCCATGAGCTGTGCAGAAGGTTCCAGGTGAGCATCCTGGGGGGGAAGGGTGAACCTGGATGTGACCATGGGGATATGTCCTTCCTGGGTGCCATCTTTGGCAAGAGCAAGGACCCAGTGTGAGTGAAGGCATCAAATTTGCCCTCACAGCTGGGAGAGGGCTTGGCAAGGAAAATAAATGAGTTTTCTTTGCAGCAGGCGCTGCACATGGGAGGACTGGGGCTAATCTCAGCCTGTTTCCGTCTGCAGCGAGTGAAGGATTACTTTCCACTTGGAGGAACAGCAGAGGGAAATGACAAGGCAGCTGCTGACACAGCACTGATTAAAAAGAAAGAACAAGAAAAGGGAAAAAAGAAAACAGGCCAGGACTGAAGGGGAGGAGATATAAGCCACCTGAGATAGCACAGGAGGGAGAAATGTGGAGAGATGAGAATTTCTTGGAGCAGCCTGGTCTCCTGGGTAGTTTCCTAAGAGGAATATTAGAGTGGCTGTGCCACTGGAGCCCTGACTGCCCCTTTTCCAGACACCCTCTCCCTCACTGCCTGTGACCCCTGGGAGCTCTCAGGCCCATGTTGATGAGGAGGTGAGTGAGGCCTCGCAGAGCTGGAGCTCAGGTCACCCCAGCTCCCACTCTGCTTTTTGGTGAGGAGGGCAGAAGTACTGTTTGTCCTCTAATGGCAAGGAAAACCTTCCCTTTCTTCCAGCTGCTCCCAGTTATCTGTAATTCAGGGTCAGTCTTGACCATTTTCTTTCTCTGTGTATCCCATGTCATAAAAAAAAAAACAAAACAAAACAAGAAAACTCAAATAATAGAGACATTTCTGAGTTCCCAAGGAACTTCTGTTCCTTTCTTTGCCCTTGGGGAGAGATCACTTGTGTCCAGGAGCCAACCTGGAGTAGGGGGTCCTGGAACAGCTGTAGAGGCAGCACAGAATTGGGTGCTCAAAGTCAATGTTGGGCACCAGCCCACTTGTACCCACTCACAACACTCATCACTGGGTTAAATAGTTCCTAGTGATCCCTCGGAGCAGCTTTTTGTGTTCCAAGCTGGCAAACCTGCCTTTCCTCTCCACGCACAGCAGCATGCGGCGCTGACAGCTGCCTCCTCTGCCCACAGTGCTCCGTCACGTGCGGGAAGGGATACAGACAGCGCCTGGTGTCCTGCAGCGAGATTTACACCGGGAAGGACCACTACGAGTACGGGTACCAGAACATGGTCAACTGTCCTGGCACGCAGCCACCCAACATCCAGCCCTGCTACCTCGGGGAGTGCCCCGTCTCGGCGTCCTGGCGCGTCGGCAACTGGGGAAGCGTAAGTTTGGCAAACTTCTATTTTTTAATTAAAAAAAAAAATTGGAAGAAACTCTTTTTCTTTCTTAACACAAGAGACACAGTGCCAAAGTTTGACAGGGAAATGTTTCAGAGCTGCGTAAATTAATGTAATGAATGCCCTCATGCAGCAGCAGCATGGGTCTGTGTAGAGCTTTGTGCTCCAGAGTGAACCCCATCATATGGGGGAGCCCCAGAAACCACGAGCAGAGCCATGGTCTCCATGAAAATTCAGTTGTAGCCAAAATCTGTGGCAGTGTTGAGGGTCATGCTGAATGCTTAGTCGGAAAGTGAGGGGATCATTGCCAGAAAACAAGGGTTTGAGAACCTTCTGCTAGAGTAGGGGAGTGATGGATTAGCTGGCAGCTGGGGCTGATCTCACTTGCCCATGTGTGTGAGCAAGACTTGGGAACCACCAATAGGCCAAAACACTGGTAATTTGAGCCTTAAAAGGATTTGTCTTCCTTCCCCCCTCCCCTTCCTACAAATGCTGGGACAGGGCAGGGGAAAGAACTTGGCCTTTCTGTTAGTTATTTGTGTTGAGCCTCTTCTGGGGCCTGAACTGCAAGATCAAATTTTGGATAAGGTGATAACATTTCACTTCTTTGGGCTTCTGACATTCTTTGAAATGTGATGTTTCTCCCATAAATTTGATTTATTAACCCAGCTCAGGTATTTGTAGGAATTTATCAAACCTTTACAAGGCAATGAGGGTCAAGTCAAGCAAAATGTAGTGGAAGTTGTCACAGTAAATGGCAGAGCCATTTGAAACCTAAGTTCCTCCTGCCTCATAGGAAGCCTCAGATCCTCCCTGTGAGTCAGGGCAGAGGAGTTACAGCAAAGAGCTCAGCTTCAATTAATTGGTATTTTCCCCCAGAACTTCAGTGCAAAATATCCAACTCGTTAATACAACTTCATTGTGAAGAGTATTCGTTGCAGAGAGCAAGACCTTTCTCCTCTCTTTGGGCTGGTGGATGTCCTGGTGACTAACACGTGCCACAACCTTTCTCATCTCTGATTTTCAAACAGATTTAATGAAAAATACTGTCACCTTTGCTGGACAAAGAGAGTCCTGCTCAGCTCCTTAGTTAAGTTTTATGGATTTGGACCTGATAAAGGATAAACACCAAGTTGCAAATACCATGAGCCATTGATGACCATCTCCTTCATGGTGCACTCCTTTAGACTCATCTTTTCTAAATAGATGAGCAGCAACATTTTATTGTCAGCCTAACCTGGTACCTGTAGAAAGAGCAGATTTTCAGTTCTCAAGTACTGACAGAACAAGTTGCAGACATACCTGACAAAATTCTGGCTTCTCTCTGCCAGGTGTATTGCTCTGGGATGCAGAACCTCCCATCACCTGCACTCAGCAGCAGTCAGTCCAGATGAGTTGCTGCTCAGTAGCTCCAGTAACTTGTGCAATTTCAGCCTTAAGATTGCTTTTCATTTGTGCCATTTGAGGATGACCTAGTGTTTGCATAGATTTAGGCATTTTTCCACAGGGTGAGGGGAGAGATGGTTTGGGGGCTGTGGGGTTTTTGGTGTAATTTGGATAGAAAACAACAAACCGTGTCATGTTTGTTCAGAAGCCCCTGTTGGTGACCCAAGCAATGTCCCCAGCCACCAGGAGACAATTTCTGCCATTCAAGCCTTCTGGTGAACATTTCTATCTTGTACAATCTTCCTAGTGTGAAAAATAAACAATTTCACGTGAGAGCATGGTTCACCTTAAGCAATGCTGCCTCATCCTGTGAAGTGTTGAGTAGTCTTCTTGAAATAACTAGTGAGGATGATGATAATGAAGGGATTAATAAACAAAGGGTTTACTTGTTTGACTAAAATTAAGCCTATGTTTGAACACTTCGCAGGACTGGGGCTTTTGCTGCCGTCTCTTGATACAAGGGAAACTGGTTGTCTCTGGTCCTCTGGAGCCCAGAAACCCTTGAGGTAAAATATGAATCTCTCTCTTCTGTCTTGCAGTGCTCCATCACCTGTGGAGTTGGAGTCATGCACCGGTCAGTGCAGTGTCTGACGAACAATGACCAGGTCAGCAGCTTGTGCCATGCAGATCTGAAACCTGAAGAGAGGAGGACATGTCACAACGTCCATGACTGTAAGTCTGCAGATTTGCACCTTCCTTTGCCTTTCTTGTGCCTTCAGCATCTGTTCCCATCAAACTCCTAGAGATACGCAGTATTTCCAAGCATTGGGAGCCATCCAGCTACACACTAGGGCACTTCAGGGAGACCTCATAAAAATGAACGAGGTGTTTTGGTGCTTTAGATGCTTCACAGTATTACAAAAGAAATGTTGATGTACAGTTGCTCAGTGACTACCAGTATTTCTGTTTTGTTTCAGGTGAATTACCAAGGAGTTGCAAAGACGTTAAAAATCTCAAAGGTGTCGCTGAAGATGGCGAATATTTCCTTCAAGTCAAAGGAAAGACATTAAAGGTGCATTTCAGCAACAGCTTGATAGTTAATGCATTTCTCAAAGGTGCCAGAGGACCCTGTGTGTGCTCCTCACTTCCACTCTTGCATTTTCTACCTTCAGTTTTCTCAGCCATCCCTTTGCATGTGATACTTGACAAAATTCTGGCTTCTCTCTGCCAGGTGTATTGCTCTGGGATGCAGACCGACAGCCCAAAGGAGTACATGACCCTTGTAAATGGGGATGCAGAGAATTTTTCAGAAGTGTATGGATACAGGTAAGAAATCCCTTAATTCTGTGCTTTGCAATATTTTTGTTTTCCATGGCAATATTTTCCGGTCATGAGTAGAAAGGGTTTTCTTTTGATTTAGATTGCATAACCCGACTGAATGTCCGTATAACGGGAGCAGACGAGAAGACTGCCAGTGTAGGAAAGATTACACAGCAGCTGGGTTTTCCACCTTCAGCAAAGTAAGGCTGGACCTGAACACTATGCAAATAATAAGTGAGTAAAAACAGGGCCTTGCCATTAAGAAAATGTTTATTTTACACAAATATAACTAACTACAAGCAAGCAGTAGTGCTCTAGCGAGCAATTTTCCTGAGCTCTCCTGTTAGAAGCTGCTTTTAAACTCAGTCAGCTGTTTGCTGCTTTACACTTTGAGTCTGTAACTTGACTACATCAGAGATGCTCGTACTATTTCTCTGTAATACAGGAAAATATTAAGACAGTCGCTGGTGCATCTGCTATGCAGAATGAATATTTGCATGCTCCCAGCAGGCCAGTGTGTTTTTTGAAGGATTTTATTTCATTTGGTCTCCTGTTTTCAGACTGAACTCAGAAAGCTTAACCAGGGAGGAGCTGGACCCTATTTTACACACAGACATGTCTGGAGATCCCAGTGCAGGGGACTCTGCTGGGGTCTGGGATGCTGCTTCCTCTTGTCTGGGGGAGGCTTTTGGCACAGCCAGACCATGGGGAGATTGTGTTGAGAGTGACAGAGCTGGGGCTGTGGATTTGCAGGGGAGGAGGGGGCTGTAGCTGTGCGGTATAAGTGATACCCTGTCTCTCTTGTCATTCGTGGGAGCTGGGAGCCATCCCATTGCTGGGGAGCCCACAGCATCCCATAGGGTTATGGTTTCAGTCCCCTTGACTCCAGGGATGCTATCAGTTTCCAGCAAATGTTTTAAAAATACAACATATTGTTGGGGGTTCATTCAGTAAATAGCAGAGATTTTTTAGTGAATCAATATCCTTCCTTGTAAAATGACTCTTTATCTGATAGGGTGTTTTTATCACTTAATTTTCAAGCCATGAGACCTCCCAGTCTATCAATCTATGAAAAGCTACTAATAGTCAGTAAAAGCTCCTAGGTAAAGAGCTCAAAGGAACCACCCTTGAGGAATTTGATACCAGGTCCCTTTGAATTTCAAAAGGAACTAGGCACCTACCTCTTGTCAGGCTGGAGCTATCTCACATCCCCATCTAAATGAGTCTGGTTACTTCAGATCCCTCCAGAGCAAAATACCCCAATTCCCTTTGAAACCCCGACCCCTGGGCTGGAGCAGCCAGGAGAGCAGAGAGATGGTTGTTTGGCTTTGTTTAAAAGGGAGGTTTAGAAGGTCCCATGGTCTTCTTGAGAGTGGGGAATTTTCTGATAGAGAAATAAAACCCAAGTTATGGATTCAAGTTTTGTTGTTATTTATACCTAGGCCCTAAATTGCCAGTGTACTTAAACTGAGCTGTAGGCACTGAGCGTGTGAGCATCCTGTTAAATTCAGCGCTAACATACTGGGAGTCACATGTGGAATGAAGTGGGGGATTTAATATTAGAAATCCAGCAGTTGAGGTCTTGACTCTCAAGATTAATCTACGAAACCAGCTTTAGCAAATTTAAACATTAGTGAAGAGCATGTTTACATTTATTTTGTCTCTCTCCTTGCTTCTTTCTTTCCGTGTTATTCACCAACTACTCTCCACAGCAACTGATTTACAGTTTGCACAGACCCACGATGGACGACCCGTTCCTTATGCCACTGCTGGGGACTGCTACAGTGCAGCCAAATGCCCACAGGTATTTAACAACAGCATTTCATGGGAATTGGTGCCCTTTGTTGTGTTCAAGCCCTTTATTAATCACTGCTGATCACATCAGCGCAACTCTAGTGAATGTTACATTCTCATCTCAGCAATCAGAAACTTTTTCCTTTGTCCGTCCAGAAAGCACTTTCCATTTTCCATATGGGAAAATGTCAGGTTGTTATCAGACCAGCATCGGGACTGGCAAAGAGATATTCCCCAGGGCCTCCAGCAATCGCCAGTAAAGGACAAAAGGAAGAAGAAATAAGCTGTGGGAGAAGGGCTGGGCTTTGCATGTGTAGTTGAAGATAGGGGGGTTGGTCCATGGCAGGGCTTGGTGGAAACTCTGGGCAGGGAGAGCAACAGTGAATCAGGCCATCAGGATGCCCTGGGACCCTGCCTCCATGTTCTGCAGTCTCCTGTCTGCTGAAACTGCTGTTTGCAGGGGTGTGGGTAGGTGGGTGAGATAACCCCTCTGAATGGAGAAGACAGCAGACAGACAGCAGGACTCCTGCCAAGCCAGCTGAGGGAAAGATGGCCGAGAAGGGAGAGGGCATTTGCAAAGCAGGAACAGGTTGGGTTTCTGCTGCTGGACCAATGGGCTCCATCAGTGAGAGGCTGCAGTGGTGCCCACCAGCCATTATCCCACCATCCCCATGCCCTGCTGCTTGTTTTCACAGCAGCCCAGTGGGACCATCACTAACTCCACTTCAGAGCTGGGAAAACACTGACAGAACAAAGGCAGTGCCTGTGCATCGGAGCAAATCCAGCCTGTCCCAGCACCGTGAGGTACCCAGCCACAAAGGCACAGAGCTGGCCACGAGCTAAATCAAATCCTCAGCAGCTTCAGGAGGTGATGTAGGACATCTAGCCCAGTCACTTGGAAGAAATGTGCTTTCCTGAAAGTCTTTAGGAAACTAATTAACACTGGGCTACAGGTGGCTTGCTCTGTGTCCCCAGCACATCTAGATTCTGTGGAGGTGGGGGATGATGAGTGACATGTTTGGATAGTCCAAGGTATTGAGTGGACCAGAGTTGCAAAGAGCATTAAGTAGGGAGTTGCAGCAACAGATGGCAGAGGGCAAACCTCTCCATCTCCTTCCCTCCCTCCTTTCAGAGCTGACACTTTCCTGCACAGCTCAGTGGCTTAGGGATTGACTTTTTACCTCGGGAAGGCTCATAAATATTAATATCCGTCCGCCTGACCCAGACAGTTTGCTTCTTGCAGAAAATCAACATTCCCAAGGCAGCAAATGCAGGGAGCAAAGCTAACAGCCATCTGGTACCACACGGCCGTGCTGGGCTGTGGGGCAGCCTGGGCATCATAGAATCATTGAATGTTGTGAGTTGAAGGGACACACAAGGATCATGGAGCCCAACTCCTGTCCCTGCACAGGACAATCCCAACATTCAGACCATGTCCCTGAGGGCCTTGGCCAAATGCTTCTGGAATCTTGTCAGGCTTGGTGCCCTGAGCACCTCCCTGGGGAGCCTGTTCCAGGGCTCCACCACCCTCTACCTGAAGAACCTTTTCCTAATATCCAATATGGGGATTGGGTCCAGAAACAGGCAGAGCTGGGGTCTGCCATGGGGGTAAGGGGAAGGCTGGGGGTGGATCTGCATTGGATCCAGACATAACCCTTAATTTTCCACCTCTTTTGTGTGTTTTGAGTCAGAGTAGAATGGAGTGAAGGACATTTTTAAGAAATAAACAAATGAAAGAGTTTTGATTTTACTGAAGTCTGGTTTAAAAAAAAAAAAAAAAAAAAAAAAAAAAAAAAAAAAAAAAAAAAAAAGCCCAGTGGAAAGTAAGGAAAATAATAAGGACAAGTGTGCCCTCTCCAGTTGAGAAGCAGCTGCAGCTCATCCCTGGAGTACCTTTCCCATGTCAGGCCCTGCAGTTTGCCTTGGAAAAGCCAAGAATGCCCTCAGCCGGCAAACTGTGAAAAAGCAGTGCAACACCGAGAAAAAAAGGCAGGGAAAAGGCAAGAGAAATCCCCCCCTTCCCTGCAGCCACCGCCGAGAGGGAAATTCCTGTCCCGAGACATTCTGTGATTTGTACAATACGTGCTAATCACCGTCAGAGCAATGGGAAAAACATTGCCGGCAAGGTCCTCTTGGAAAAGTGATGCTGTGGTAAGCCATGGGAGACCAAAGCATGGCCTTTTGGGATAACCAGGCTCATCTGGTTGTTTTTTAGGGTCGCTTCAGCATAGACCTTTACGGGACAGGCCTGTCCTTACCGGGAACGGCAAAGTGGCTCTCGCAAGGGAATTACGCAGTGTCGGAAATTCAAAAATCTCCAGTAAGTTGTCATTTTAATTATAGTTCTACCCGCTCATGAGAAGGTTTTAATTGCTGCGTTGTCTTTTGTGGCAACATCTTCCTAGTAGAGACTAACAAAAAGCTAATATCAGAAGTGAGGTGTTGCCTGTAATATGTGGGGTGGGGGGGGCTCTAGCGGGTTTAACTCGATTTGAGTTATTGCAATTAATTAGTGAGCCTGCTTAATCGTGAAGCTGAAAACACTCCATGCCATGGGGTAGACATATCCTTAATTAGTTATCTGAGGTGTTCTGCGTGGAGCGTGCATCACAGAGCAGGCAGGACCAGGACACGTGGAGTCAGGGCTGCAGAGCAGGGCTTGACCCCCCAGAGTTGGTCCAGGTGCCAGGTAAGTGGCCTGAGTAGGAATTGTTCTTAAAACATGGCTAGTAAAATGTATGTGGACCTTCGTGCTGGGCTGGGCTGGCCTCCTTGGGAGAGACCTGAATCCCCTGCCACTGCCTGTGGCTCT
>NW_010292967.1:2883-3175 GCF_000700745.2 Antrostomus carolinensis | reverse complement strand
GGCCGGGCCGGGCGGAGGTGGTGCCTGAGGGCGGGAGCGGGAAGGGGAGGAGGGGCTCTGCCCTCCGGACAGCGCGGGCGGTGTGACCCCGGCAGCCGCAGAGCCCTTGCGGGGATGGCCAGGCCGCTCCAGGCGGGAGGGCGATACCGAAAAAGCCGGTCAGAACAAACTCCCTAAGACTGGGTTTGGAGTTGCTGTAGAACAGCGTTCTTCTCCTCCCCCTCTACTCTGCCCTGGTGAGGCCACATCTGGAATATTGTGTCCAGTTCTGGGCCCCACAGTTCAGGAAGGA
>NW_010292967.1:0-2487 GCF_000700745.2 Antrostomus carolinensis | reverse complement strand
AGGGGGGTTGGACTGGATGATCTCCTGAGGTCCCTTCCAACCCCACCAGTCTGTGATTCTCTGAACTGCTTGAACACATACGCTAACTGCTTTCAGGAGAAAGCACATTCTTTCAGCTACTCTGTCTCATCCTACAGATACAGGTACACTAGAGACCACCCCCCCAAAAAAACCCAAACCCAAACCAGACCACAACAAAAACCAGCCCCAATAAACAACCTAACACACATTGTTTGACACAGACCTTCTGGCTCTGCCCAAGTCCCTTGGAGGAGGGTGGAGAGAGGTGGGGGTGGGTCTGTTCAACCAAGGACCCAGGGACAGGACAAGAGGAAATGGGCTCCAGTTGTGGCCAGGGCAGTTGAGATGGGATGTGAGGAAGAATTTCTTTGCTGCAAGGGTTCTGAGGCATTGGAAGGGGTTGCCCAGGGCAGTGGTGGAGTCCCCATCCCTGGAGGGATTGAAGAGTGGTGTAGACACAGTGCTGAGGGACATGGGTTAGTCATAGGGGACTGGTCAGTGTTGGGTTTATGGTTGGACTCGATGAGCTTCAAGGGCTTTTCCAACCAAGACAATTCTATGGTTCTTTGATTGCAATAGCAGAGCTTTCGCAGGTTTTTAAAATTATTATTATTTTTTAATTTAAAGTGTTCTCTTGGGGCCTGTAGACCAAGTACACTTCTAACCTGGGAGCTATAAATACCCCATGAGGGTTTTATCTCATCTCAATATAGCCATCCATTGCTCAGAAATTTTGAGCTCAACGCTGAAACTTCTTTTATAGTCAATAAAAACACACAAATACCTCAGACTCTTTTATAAGAAGGGATAAAAGTATCACTGCTGCGTGAAAACACATCAGCATAACAAGTGGGTGTAAGCAATATAGCAGATAAATCAAAATTCAGGGAAGCTGAGCCATTTTACTTACATTTTGCATCTGATCAGAAGAAGAAAGATGTGGATCCTCTCATGAGATTCAAGAACTTTAGAGATGCTCCTCATCACTTACATATTTCAACAACTCACCTCCCGTTCTCCTTTCTAACAACATTGCCTGATGAGTGGTTGCCAAGGTGGAAAGTGATATTGATTTTTCCAATGTTCCAGGTTCTAAACCTGTTCAAGAGTATAAATCAATTTCCTGATTATCTCAGGGAAATCTCCAGGAGTAAAACCAGCAGAAAGTGATGACTACAACTGTTTCACTTTGGATTACTTCCCATACTCCCTCTCTCAGGTCATTTAAAAATATATAATGCTCCATGTGTTTGCAGTCAACCTACTGCCTAGAGATGATTTAATATCTTTGGTAAAACTTCATAGCTTAGATGAAATAAAGAGATTTTAGGGACATGTCTGGCAACGACAGCAAAAATGATAATGGGAATAGTCTGGGAAACATTACAGTCCATCTTCTTCATGCCAGCGTAAGCGGTGTTCTACGGCTGTAGCCTGGAGTGTTTCAGTTCATTTCCTAGAAGACAAAAACTAGAGTTCTTTCTGCTTTTACTAGTCAGTTGCAAGACTACTCTTGCTTTTAGTTTTCCCTGCTTAAAGAAAAATGCCCAGAGAGAGGCAGGTGTTCTGTGTATTCATCACTACACAGCTGGGAATAGTTGCAATCAACTGGAAATACAAGATGTCTTTTAAAATGATTGGAGACAACCTTCAGGTCACTAAATGTGTGGTTTTCACTAAATTTGCTGGTGTGTTTTCTCACTAAATTTTTTCTTACAGACACTTTCATGGCTCTACAATGAGATTTCCGTATCTTTCAGTGTTTTTCTTTCCTTTATTCTCATTAGAGAATACCAAATACCTAGTGCCTACCTGTACAAATACCAACCCAGCTTAGGTGTAAGCGAGCATCCGTGCAACTCTCCACGTACAAGGTTCTGCAAAACACATGAAGGAGAGTAATGGAAGAAGTAAAGTGTTAGTTTCTGCTTCCCCTTTATAATTAGTTGCTGCTGGTGTCTACTACTAGTAGCAGTATAAGGTGAAATAAATAAAGATTAATAGAGTTCATTTAAAACATCAAGGTTATGGCTGTCCCTCTGGATTATTTTTCACTGTGTGTTACTAAACAGAAGAAGAGGTGTGCACTGGAGGTCTTTGTTTTGCTTGTTCTAGACATAGGAATAAAGCTAATTGGAAGTAATTAATATTGATCTCCTGACATTTAGTGGGCTGAATTAACTTGCCCTTAAGTTCAAATAGAAAGTGATTTTAAAATGGAAGGGAATAGGTTGTGGAGACTGCTGGTGATAACATAAGCTTTTTGTATTTGTCATTAAGGAATACAAATACAAATACATATTCCACTTGGTTTGGGAGGATGATGCAGTAAATGGGTTGTTCTTCCTCTTGGAAGCATTGTGGGACCATGGACCTGGAGAGAACTTGGCGTGCTAGCCCTGCACAGACTGCGCTCTTTGAGCTTCCAGTGGAAGACTCTGCTCTCGTAAGGCCCCACCTGGAATA
>NW_010292966.1:0-956 GCF_000700745.2 Antrostomus carolinensis | reverse complement strand
GAAAAAAGGAACATGATTTATGGGGGAAAATTAGGAAAATGGAGCAGGATTTAAGGGGGAAATGAGGAAAATGGAGCAGGAATTAAGGGGAGAAAATTAGGAAAAGACAGGGAAAGATTTAAGGGGGAAAATTAGGAAAATGAGGAAGGATTTAAGGGGAAAAGTTGTAAAAAATGGAATTTAAGGGGAAAAGTCAGAAAAAACCACACTTTTCTGTTAAAAAGTGCCAAAAGGTTGCAGGGTTTAACGGGCAAACAGGATTTAACAGGAAAAAATTGGGTATTTTCCATCTTTTTCATGAAATCCTGCTTTTTTTTTGGTTTGTTTTAGGGTTTTTTTTGGCACTTCCCTGCTCAGTGCGACAAGGTTTTCATATTTCCCTTGAACTTCTGTGGGGTTTTTCCAAACTTTTCCACAGAATTGAATGAGAAAAGTAGAGAATCAAAAATATTTTAAACCTATTTTTCTTGTTAAATTGAAATATGGTAGAATTGGGCAAAATAGTGGTTTTTGGGAGGGTTTTTTTTTAGGTAGGAAAAATTACTCACGGAACATGGTCTCCAGGCGCACGAGGCAGCAGACGAAGTTGTCGAAGTCGATGGCCAAGTCGGGCTCCGCGTAGCGGGTGATGATCAGCTCGTGGAGCTTTTTGTTCAATTTATAGCCTTTTTAGGCAAAAACAAATTAAAAAAATCAATAAATAAACCACAAGATGGGCGAGAGGCCAAGGAAATTTGTTAAAAACTTGGCAGTGTTAATGAATCTCGGGGTTAATTGCCGGAGAGAGGCGTTCCCTGCCGCTTCCAAGGCCATCCGCATCTCGTAGGCGCTCATGCTCCCTGATTTATCCAGGTCAAATTTGCGGAAAATGGTCTGAAAAGCAACAACCCCCCCCAAAAAGAAAAAATAAAAAAAAGGGGGGGAAATTTAAGGGGGAAAATGAGGAAAATGGAGCA
>NW_010292965.1:0-357 GCF_000700745.2 Antrostomus carolinensis | reverse complement strand
CAAAAAATGCCCCCCCCCCCCCCCCTCACAAACCCAACACAACTATAGGCTGCCTGATAAGGACAAGGAGGTTGATGAGGCCTTTGCCAGGTAGCTGAAAGTAGCCTCAAGATCGCAGGCCCTGCTTCTCATAGGGGACTTCAGTCACTCTGATATTTGTTGGAAAAGCAATACGGCCAGGCATACACAGTCCAAGAGATTCCTGCAGTGTGTAGACGATAACTTTCTGACACAAGGTGGTGGAAGAGCCAACGAGGAGAGGTATGGTTCTGGACCTTGTTCTTATCCACAAGGAACGGCTCTTTGGGGGCAGGTTGGGTTGCAGAGACCATGAGATAGTGGAGTTCAGGATCTTGT
>NW_010292964.1:759-1022 GCF_000700745.2 Antrostomus carolinensis | reverse complement strand
GGTGCCCCGTTCCCGGTGTGCGGAGCCCTCCCGGAGCAGGCGATGGATGGCTGCTGACGGGGTTTTACTCGTTATTGGGTTTTACTCGTTATTGAGTTTTACTCGTTATTGGGTTTTACCAGTGCAATAAAGGTGGGTGGAGAGGCAGAGTCCGGCCAGTGGCTGTGGGATGCCGGGGAGTGGGCTGTGCCCGGTGAGGAGCACCGGGATCTCTGGTGGTTTGGTACACCAGCGTCTCTGGGAATAACCGACCATAGAATTCC
>NW_010292964.1:0-256 GCF_000700745.2 Antrostomus carolinensis | reverse complement strand
CCCCCCCCCAGCCGCTCTCCTCCAGCCACCGCAGCCTTGGGTCTGTCCTTGCTGCCTTCACTCCCAGCAGACACCCCAGATAACGCCCGGCAGCGCCAGACCCAACATCCCCCCTGCACACACCCAGCCCTTTGCTCCACTTTATTCTCCACGTATGAAAAATGTCCCCTGAGATGCCAGGGGGGCTCAGTCACGGGGGGGCTGGCACTCCTGACAATCCCGCATCTCCTCGGAGTAGCTTTCCACCTGGATGGTG
>NW_010292963.1:0-2240 GCF_000700745.2 Antrostomus carolinensis | reverse complement strand
ATATAATATTTATATATATAAATTTGTCACCAGCAGCAGTTTATACCTTTTTAAAACAATTATTTCTCAACACAAACTGTACTTGCAGCTCAAGTGATTAAGGATAAGGAAGCTCAGTCCAGCTGGTAAAACTTCTGGAATATTTTGACTATTACTTTAAGCACTAGAAAAACAAAAATTATGCCAAAAGATTTATGATATTAAGAAGAAAAAAAGAATATTTAATCTCTTTTCAGAAGATCTATAAACACTGGTCAGTAAAGCCACTAATGTCACTGGTTTATGGCATGACAAAGGTCAGAATCCCTTCAGAGGCACCATATTGACATTTTATCCATTTTTATTCAGTTTATTCACATGTTTTTTCCAGTTTATAGGCAACTTGGTTTTTCAGTTTATCTGGATTTACAATAACATTAAACACAGTGAATTTTTAAGTGGTACTAAATACTTCCCCTTATTTACTGACATGACAATTAAGATCTTTCTTACCACATTTAAAAGATACTTTAATTTTAGGAATCTGAATGCCATCAACCTCCACTGAGAAATTCAATCCTTGTTCCAACTAGAACAGAACAAGTTTAGTCCAGAGCAGCACTATAAATACCACTATAAATACCTTCCAACACTTGCTGAATTCCCATTCATTATCTTTATCCATGACCATCAGCTGCCTCTTGGTTTGCATTTAGGTTTGTGGCTTGTTCCCTCTACAAGGGATGGAGATTTTCCCTAAACTATGTGCCTAGGAGCTGTAATATGTCAAATTTCCTAGTTTTTCCCCTTCATTTTATAAATTCCTGGATGGTTTGATAGAATCAGCCATCAGTTCTCAATAAATCAGCAATTTGCAACAGTGGGATTGATGTTCTCCAAGGTATTTAAGATCCCAGCACCAAATTCCTTCTGGTTTTCACTGGAATTAAATGCCTAAATACTGTAATTATTTGAATTTAAGTCACAGGGATGACTTTTTTTTGGTTTCCTTTCACCCACACTGTTAGGTGTCCTTTCTCTGAGTGTTATCCACTGCCTTTCACTTAGATTAAGACTTTCCTTAATCCTCTTTCCAGCTCAGAAAAAAAACAGGTGTCCTTGTTAAGATAAGAGAGAAAAAGCAGGGAGAAGATCTAGGAGAAAACCCAGCACACTTTCAAAGACTATAAATGAATTAATTAATACACACAAATTTAGTGCAACAAAAACAAAGTACCACTGTGGAGAGGGGAAGAAAAAAAAAAGGCAAATCAAATGAAGTGCTGACAGTTTTTTAGGTAAGATAAACTCACGTTGAATCACCACCTCCTGTGTCTTTAATCCACAAACTATCTGGCACTGGGATTTCATTTGGGCTTTAACAACTGGGCTCTGCTACACAAAGTGAGTAGTGCTATAAATATCAGCATATATAAATATTCAAGTTGTCTATTTTGCATGAAGGTGAAGAGGAGACCTGAATCCTCCAAGTGTGATTTTTATAGCACCACTGAGGAGTAATATTGAAAGGTTTCTAAGCAGAAAAATACTAATACTGATAATTTTTTTTCCTTACCTGCAAAATCTTGGGGTAAAATAAAAGGGGATAGTTTAACCTATTACCATAAATACTCTCAAGGATAATGAAAACCTGTACAGTTTCTAACAAATAATTCATTTAAAGCCCCTGATAAAGATGTAAATGCTTTAAGAATGAAAGAAATGAAAATAAGAATGAGCCTATTTCACAGGAAACATTTAATCAAATGGTTTTCATGTAATTTCTAATTGTTGTTATAACACATTCAGCAGCTTTGAAGTAGCCTAATAAACATTTTTCAAATAAAGTAGATATTATCTTGAATTGTGGGCTGCTTCTTCTCTTAACTCCGCTTCCTTCTGCTAAAGCACAAAGTTCACTATTGCACAACATGTCTCCACTGCAAATTATTTAATAAAGTTCACTTATAGGAATCAAAGGTGTATTTGCTCTCAACCAGAGATTCAAAGTTTCTCTGTGTTTATGAGAACAGTGTAGCATATAGAAATCTCCTTTGATTTCCTTATTTCCTTCATTTTTTAAATTCAATTTCTTATCTTTATTCTGCCAGAAAGTCTTTATACACCAGCAAGGAAGTCATCCAGCCTCTCCAAGGGATGTTTTCAAGCACCAATGGTTATGGTAAAGCTGTACATTGCAAATCATGAGCAGAGTGATCAGCCAAGGGCAAGGTCAGGGCAACCCCAAGCACAAATCCAGG
>NW_010292962.1:2338-8340 GCF_000700745.2 Antrostomus carolinensis | reverse complement strand
TGGAAGTCTGGAAGCGGTTGCAGAAGGCAGTGTAGATGTGATGGCCCTGCCAAAGCAGAGCAGCACGGATAACGCAGGTGCCCCAGCTCCAGGCTCTGCAGCCCCAAAGGAGAAGTTGGACAGTGGAAGTACTACAGAGTGCAGAGAAATCGTCAGGAGTGACGCAGAAGGGGACAGTCATGTCCCTGCTGCTGGCCATACTCCAGAAACCAGACCAGATTCCCAGTCCTCTGGTAGCAGTAAGAAACTGGCCTCGGCAGGGGAGAGAGCGAGCGTTTCCTCTGGGGTGTCTGCTGGTACAGGAGCTGGTACAGGAGCTCCTAAAAGTAAACCTGCAGCTCCTGGTGTTGAACGTCAAAGTCAGGACACAAAGACTCCACCTGCCCTCCCAGGCTCCCAGGCTGGGAAGGATAAAGACACCAAGCAGAAAGCGAGCTGTTCAACTTCCAGGGTAAGTGTGTGTGTGAGTGAACAGTCTGGTGTGTGTTTGGTTGTGCTGGGCAGAGTTTGCCTTTGTAACTGTGACTCATTTGTCCTGTCAGTAGAGCTGAAGACCACTCTGGGGAGGCTGGGGATATGGGGAGGAAGCAAGGAACACTGAAGTGTTTCTTTCACAGTGTGCTCTCCTGTGTGTTAGTTGTAGCACAGCTCTCACCGAGTGGTTGCTCAGGTACCCACAGGAACTGTGAACTTGATTCTTCTCCAGCCAGCTCTTGCAGTGAGCTCTGCTGGATCTCCTCTGTTGAGATCATCTTCGTGCTTTGTAGGTGTCTGTGCTCCACTCTCTTATAACTCTGGTTATCTTTCATTTTCTTTACGTGCCAGCCTCTGAGGACCTGTGGCTTTTTGACCTGACTTCTTGCTAATGTGTTGGTAGGGTTCCTCTTGCAATCTATACATTACTTTCCTTAACCAGTCGCTTCCCTCAGTGAGGGATTAGTATTTTGAGAAGTATGAAGAGAGGTGTTACGCTGTGATTTCTGGATATTCTGGCGTTTGAGGAGATGTTGGATATTTCTTTGGATGTTGTGCTGCCACAGTCTCCTGTTTAATTGGGCATTGTCTGTCTTCTATCGCAGAATGAAGATGCAAAGGAGAAAAAGAAGATCCCAAGTGAGAAGGTGCATGAAGTAACTGAGAAGGCAAGTCAGAGCAAAGGACCTAATGTTGCTAGAAAGGATGGTGCTTCAGCTGCAACAGACAGTTGCAAGGACAAGAAGACACAAAGGAACCAGAAACCTGTGGATAAGGTTAAAGAAAGGTGAGAACACCCCTACTGCACCCCAGCATTCTTCACTTACAGGTTTTGGTGTGAGGAGGACTAGAGGACTCCAGACTGAGGCAGGGGATTGAAGTACTAAGATTAGGTCTGGGTGTGTCTTGGATACGTGGAGGTAGAATTGCCTTAAAGCTGAGCTGAGCTACTGCTCGTGCCAAAGAGCCAGTGTTTAATGGGGAGTTCAGCACAGGCCATGTACTGGGTGAAGTTGTACACTTGGTACTTGAACCTTCTTGAGTATCTGATGAATAAAAAAAAGATTGCCCTCATTTCTTACTCTTCTGAGAACATGTGCTTCACACGTGTAACTGTTTAGATTAATTCACACTGTTTTGATCAGTAGAACTTGTTTTGCTGAATGTGTGTGAGCTGGAAGAGGGATGAACTGTCGCCATTCCAGGGGCCTCTGCTGTGTGAGTTATTTCTGTTGGCTTGCCAGTGCAGTGACCCACATGTACGTGGCCGGAGGGTTTCATGCTTCCTCTAGGAACCCATTTTTCCTTTTTCAACTGGGCTTTACACGAGCGAGTCCTGCTGTGTAGCATCAGCTTGAGTGAACTGCTGACAGAACTTATGGGTCTTGCATCCAGTAAGCTAGTGGCTCAAATCTTATTTGTTGTTTATAATGATTTGTGCAATTTTCCTTCTAATTCTTTCTCGTAGTTCTGTGAGCCAAAGGGATGGTGTTACAGTATATTTCCATGCAATATTATCCAAAGACTTCAAACTAGACCCTGGGACCCACAAAATATTTATCAAGGCTGGAGGCATTTCTCACTATGCAAGCTGGAAGGACCACATTTGTGAGCTGAACTGCACCAAGTGAGTACCCTCCCGAGTCACACAGAGGCACAGGAGTGTTTTGGCTTTGGAGAACAGGTTGCAATGTGGTTGCTGTATGTCCATAGATGGGCATTGCTACGAAGGGTTTTTGTAGTGGAGATAACTATTCTAAAACTTTCATAATGAAAGAAAAACCACCATTCCTATTAAAAAGGGAGTGACAGAAGGAAAGGGAAGTATATAGATCAGCTGACATGTCCTACACCTTCCTTTGCTGCGTCTTGTTTCCCAGGCATTTAGGAGAACATGGATACCTCATTGAAGGTGCTGTAACTCTTGCAAAGGAAAACATGGATAAAAGCATTCCTTACAAATACTGGGTTGCCTGTGGTGAAGGGGAGTATGAATTTATTTACAAGCGTCCGATATTCAGTCATTATGTGAATCGCTGCTTACTGATAAGAAGCGACTTGCTGAACGATGGAGGTGAGCTTTTCTGACTGGGTCTGCAGATTGGGGTGATCTGTGGATTTTGGTGGGGTGATCTCTAACTTCCCATGGACTAGGATGATGATTAGACAGCACTGGCTGAAGCTGGCAACTTAATGGGTCAGCGGGGGTATTTCTTTGAACAGCTGAAAGAATGAAGACAGGCACAAATGTGTGTTTGTTTCTCAAATGATTGTTTTTTCCTGTGTTCTGTGTTGCTTATTCTAGAGTGGCATCAATATGATGATATTGTGTGTGCAAAACCTTCTGTAATGAAAAACATTTTGAATCTGATTTCTCGTGATAACGACAAAAACGTGGTGAAAGGGAAGATAATAGCTGCAAATATTATGTTAGAAAATATCTTCAGCATTCTTGGAACCTGGAGTCCTGACAACGTGAGGAACTTCCTCTTCCAGCTGAGGCAGTTTACTGTTGTTACAGCCAACCCATGGGTGTACGATGGCAGGGATATGCCATGGACAGAGTTAAACTTTGGTGCACAGCAGGTAACCTGTTTTCTTTTAACAGATACTAGAAAACAGACATTCAGTTCCTAAACATAGAATTTGAATTTTGCTGTTTGTTATTGGGTTAATTTTGCTTTTCCTCAAGAAGTTCAAGTGTGATGGAACTTTCGGGGTGGTTCCTACTGTCTGCCTTAGGAACTTCAGTCACACCTTTGCAATTAGGTGCTGTTCTGAGTATCCCATATTGGTCAGCTGCAGAGCTGTGATGTGGTGAATTCTTACTTGAGTGGGGTTTGTCTGGATATTAATTTCCTAAGCCTGGCACTTTAGTTTTGCTGCCAGCCACACTGTCACCAATTTACATGCACTCTTCTTGACTCCTCCTGGTCCAGTTCTAAGCAGTGATGCAGACAGGGCTTCTGGAATCCTAAACTTCTTACCTGGCATAAGTATGAAATAAGGCAGAAATGTCATGTTGTCTTTTGTGGGGTTTCAGACCCATGTCAGGGCTACTCGTTTCTAACTCTCCTCCTCCTGGTGATGCAGAAGAGGCCACAAGATGGCAATACCCACCCAGCTCAGCAGAGCCTGCTGGTGTTTCACATCAAATGGTGATTTTGGTGTCACCAAGCATCACAGTACTATGGACCCCTTGGATGCGGTTTCGGAGTAGCTTTTGGGGTCTGTGGGTAAGGACAGAAATTTCTCTCCCTTCACTGACTCCAAACTGAGCCTGAGTCCACTGGGAAGCTGGAGTCTGCTTGCCAAGTAAAGCTGTGGCGTGTGATGGTGACCTAAGGCAACATTGGGGGTAGAACTGCTCAGCTCACGAGTTCCCTTCCTGAGATCTGTACCCTTGATGCTCTCCAGCTCTGCTGGGCATAGGAAGGGGCAGCAGCAGCTGAGCAGTGGGAGCTGGTAGCATGGAGAGACACACCAAACCATCCCAGGTACTGGGCTACCACACCTGATGTTCTGGTGATGGTCAGTACCGTGTGTGCTTAGATCCCAGTACTTCCACAGTGCTGTGGGGTGTTCAGGGCTATCGAGTGTCCTCGCTGTAACCAGCAGAAGAAAATGGCTTTAGAAGAAAAAGGCTTTTTGGGGAACTAATGCTGTGGTTGGTTTCTTTCCTTCTTTATCCCAGGTGAGTGAACTGCTGTTAAAATATATGAGGCAAATAGCTCTTCCTTTCCTTGCACCAGAAGATGCAAAAGCATCGCAGCAGGACATAGTAGTAAAAAGTAAACTGGCTCTGGGGCTCACCATTCTTGTAGTAGTTGACAGCTGGCAGCTTCAGCCCTCCAAAAGTGATCTGTATCACCTGTGTAGCCTCTTGTGCTTGGATAAGGTGTCCCAGCAAGCCCTACAGGATGAAAGTCATCGTATCAAAATGGCTTTTGCTGCACTTACTAGGTATGTATGTTATGTTACTTGAGCACTTTCAAACTGAGCTGGTTTTGTTGCAGGCATCACACCTTGTGATAAAACAATAAGGGATTCAGCTCTCTACTGCCAGAATCAGAAAACAGTCAGATTTGAGGGTATCTTTGGAGGTCTCTGTTCCAGCCTCCTGCTCAAAGCAGGCAAGATTGCAGCTGAGTTCTGAAAAGCTCTAGGGATGAAGACTGCACAGCCTCTCTGGGACCCTCTTATGGCCACACACCTTTCTTGATGTGAAAAGTGTTTTACTTTTGTCCAAACAGGATTTTCCTTATTGCAACTTGTCACTGTAGCCATAGGAGTAGATTGAGTTAAAACTATTGTTTTTTCTTTATATATAAAAATTGTATTTGTTATCCTCTTCTGTGAAGCAGTTCCTACCTTCTCACCTGTTTGCTATTCATACTTACAAACTCCAGTGATTGAGATAATAATAATGTATTTACTCCTTTAAATTTAAATGCCATATTTGGATTCTTCTTGCCTCCTCTGGTGTCCATCATTACACATCTTTTGTTGATTTTTTTTTTTCTCAGTGTGCTGTGCCTGCTTATTAGACAGTTATCTAACGGCATATCTGGCACTTGAATTCTTCAAGTTGCACAACTGCAGCTATTAAATTTCCTTTTGGAGACCTTTGTAGTACTTCAGCCCAACTAAGGAGGCTGAGAATTGTCCCTAGAATGGCTGGCTTTGTGCCTCAGTGTCACCAAATCCCTGACTGAACTGGGGAGGGCTCATGTGGAAACTGCAGATAAAGTATTGGCACTTCCCAGTGCTGTATTAGTAGGGTTTGTGCAGAGAGATTCAGGTAACATTACAGCTTTGAGTCTTAAACTTTTACTGTATATACTCTTCAATGAAGATAAGATTGAGCTAAAATAATTACCAGAGGTTATTTGAAGGTACATAGTGAGGTTGAGATGTAGCCTTCCCCCACCTGACGAAGGACATTCTTTGGTCCTGCAAAGAGCTATTTTTTTACTGTGTGTGTGTGGTTTTTTTTTTTTAGTTTGAAGTTTCACCTGACAGGCTTGTGCCAGAGATGCATTGATAACCAAGTAGACCAGTGGGTGTGGATTCTTCCTCTTCTGCATATCTTTGATGCTCCTTTGCATCATGACCACTTGCCGATCGAAGAAGATACCTGGGCGGGGCTGGAAGGGCTCCCGTTTGCTGAAACAAGGAAGAAGCAAGATACGTGAGTTTTCCAGAATTACTAGTGCTCTCCACTGCCTTGACACTGTAGTTGGTGGTGATCAACTTTCTTTCTTTTTTTTTTCTCCCTTGTTTTTAAAGAATAAGAACTGCAGCATGTTGATGGTGGATATTTGGGATATAGGAACAGAGACGTATCGGCTGCTCAGAGGTTATGGTGTGTAGCAGAGCTGTGCAGTATATTAGCTTTTAGACACAAACAACCCTTAATTCTGCAAGCTGTGGAGCAGCTTGCGTGGTTGGTGATGCCTGATGTGAGTTAAAGCAGCTCATAATATGTGTTGTGCAGGATCTGAGCAAGACCTGGAGCATCTTTCCCT
>NW_010292962.1:0-2328 GCF_000700745.2 Antrostomus carolinensis | reverse complement strand
GCTTCTACTCGGTAGTGTGACACTGCTTCTGCCATCACTGTGTCTTGGGGTGTTTTACTGATCTTCAGCTGTAAATGGAAAAAGCACAGGAGAGAGAATAAGAGTGCTCTGTGGGCTGAACAAGCTCTTAGCCTTTTGTACCTTGAAACTTGAAGATTTTGTTTTGTCTTCCCTCCAGGGGGACCCTACTGCAACTAATGAAAGAAAAGAAATACTTGATGGAACTTGATGGGACTCTGGTCAAGTCCTGGATCTCTGTGCTGCCCCTGGAGAGCCTGGCTGAATTTATAAGAGACTCCTCCAGTGATTTGTTAGTTACTCTTCAAGGTGTTTCTTACAGATTAGAGAACACTGACCTTTTTTGGAAGAGTTCTGAGGTGTGTCTTCTGGCAGCTTTACCCAGCTAGGGGATAAAGGCTGAAATGGGCTGCAGTGTGTCTTTTAGCAGAACTGACTGTCACTGAAAGGAGTGTGGTTGGAGCAGGTCAGAGCACAAAGAGTTTAAAATTTAACTCAAAGCAAAAATAGTTGCTCTGAAGTAGGAGACTCCTGAGAGGAGATGAGAGGGTGTATCTGTAGCAAAAAATGTTGTTGGCACTGATGAAAGAAGGATCTGCTTATCTGGATTTGGTCTTAGTCAGTGGTGGCAAATATTTCAATCCTGAGATCCTCAGGCTGCCCAGAACTACTTTTCATGCAGCTCTTGGGGGTTTGGGCACAGTGCTGCTGGTTTTAGAGATTTTTCTCTTCCTGTTGTGAAAACATTTGTATTTGTGTGAGGACAGCAGGAACTGGACACTGCAAGTAATAATAATAAATTTTAAACCCCTAGACTGTAAGAAGTGCAGGCTTTGTTTCTACAAATAATAGCCACCTATATGTTGACTCTGACATCCAGTAAATTTTTGCACTTTAACGTGTTTATAAAAGTGTTGGAGAAGGCATGGAAAAATACTGAATTCCCTGTATCACAGCATCCTCAACTAATGAGAAACCAGTCTGTAAAATTCTTTCCACAGTTTAATATTTTTGTCTCTTTGTTCTTAGCTTGTAGAACGTCTTCTAAAGACACTGATGGGGACCTTGGATGAGAAACAGGCCAGGTAAGTGAGTGCACTTCTGTGAGAGCATCATCCTATTTATTTAGACCGTGCCTGTGGGGTGAGGTTATGCTTGTAGCTTGATTGTGGGCACTGAAATCTGTATGAGTAACAGAATCTTTTATTCTTCTGTCAGATAGCAACATTTTTTTTAAATCCATCTGAGGGAGGGATGGTTACTTGCCAGACTGTATTGAATTTGGTGCTTTGTTTTTTTGTGTGTTTCTTTTTTTATTATTTTTAAGTTGTTTTCCTCTTTATTCCTGTTCCCCAGAGCTCTGGAACCTCGCCCTTGGCAGTCCTGCTTGACCTGTTGCCTCAAGCTGCATGAAAGAGTTTGCAAGTACGTGAAGTGGGTGGGCTCGTACATGATTCCTGCCACTACTACCATGATGATTTCAAAGACTGCAAAACTTCAGCCCACTTCAGTGAGTACCAAGGAACCATTCATGGGTTGATATGGGCAAGATATCTAGAAGTTTTACAAAAATTTAGATCTTCTCTTTTAGCAGTATTTATTTAGATCAGTTGTATGTTGCTCTCCTGCTTGAACTGTTCTTATTTTTCTGTTCTTATGTGTGTGTGGCAGGTTCCAACAGATGCTGTGCAAGAAGTTCCAGTGGTAGAAGTATTCAATGAAGCTCTGAGAGACACTCGAGCCTGGTTCAAAAATGTTTTAAACCAGAAGTTATTGAAAGAACACCTGGAACATGTGACGTTCTCTTTTTGTTGGGAACTTCAGGTTTGTCATCTTCTAATAATAGGAATAAAAATGTGTTTTACTGTAGCTTTCCCGTACAATCTTGAGTCTTATGGCTCTTTGCTGGGAACTCTGGCTGCTGTGGCTGGGTAAGGAATGAGATGGGGACAGGTAGTGTGGACTACAAGCTGAGGAGCTGCATTGTGTTAGACACTATTGGGTTGAAAAGCAAAGGGCTGTAACTGGTGCTGCTCAGCTCACCTTATTTCTCCTTTTCCTTAGCTGTTCCCAGAGGTGTTGCTGGGATGAGGAGCTGCACCTTGTTGGTGTTTAGCTGGAGCTGTTGTCTTGCTCACCCTGTATGTCCTGCTGGTTGTCCTTTGGGCTTTCTGGCAGGCAAAGCACAGAGCAGTTCCTTCCAGACTGACTCACTGTGCTCTCAGCCCTCCCTGGAACAGTTTCCAGCATCAAGGTGGAAGTGGTTCATCCAACTGTCTCTGTTACCGAAAAACTCGGAGTAAAGAACTT
>NW_010292961.1:0-3099 GCF_000700745.2 Antrostomus carolinensis | reverse complement strand
GCCACCTCATGTTGAGCTTCTCCTCCCCCAGTACAGAAGGATTGCAGCATCCCTGGGAGATGATCCATGTCCTCCCTTGTCACCCACTCTTTTTCTATTGAACCAACAGGCTGAGGTGGACCTTTGCTTCCAGTTAACCACAAAAATAAACAGGAAAATACATTATGCATGTACAGAAGGAGTCTGAGTTAATGAAACATAACTGCGGTCTTCCGGACTAATAGAACATTTGCATTTTTCTAAGTTTAGTAATTTGCCAGACTTTGGCTCTGGCTTCAATGAAAGAATAATTACTTGTTTTCAGAAAGAGGAGTGCTGATTTAAAAATGCTGGCTCCACTTTGTGAATTCAAGGGGAAATGCTTTGCTTCATATCAATCAAGCTCTTTTAAGCGATGCGAGTTCATTTCACGCTCTTCTCCTTGATTTCGGTACCTTGTGTTCAGCAGCAAGAGCGAAGCAGAGAAATAAAATGAAGCCTGTTTTGCAAAAAAACCCAACCAACCAACCAACCAAACAAAAAAACCCCAAAAATCTTTGGAGAAGAACATGGAAGAAATTGAAGATTTAAAGCCAATGCTTTGCTTTTTCCTACCAGAAATAGGCAGGAGAGTGAGGAAATGGCTGGTATCTTGTGCAGGGACAGACCCTGAGGTGCCCAGGTTCAGGTGCCCAGCTGAAATGTCACATCAGGCATTCTATGTGCTCTATGGGGACAAGAGAGGCACTTCTAGAAGACAAAGTCCACTCATCATCTGGAAATACTCAGCTCCCTGGGGAGTCCGGGGTGCCTGGTCCATACCTTTGTCATCTCTGGTGACTAATTGAAGCTTGGTGACTTGAATTTCTCATTGAGAGGTTGATGAACATGCAGATGGGTCCTTGGTGGAGCTGGAGAGCATCTTCCAAGCCATGTGGTTGCTGAAGGACAGGTGAAGACCGAGGGACAACATTCGTGTTAATCCTCTTGCTGGCTTCAGCCTTGGATCAGGGAAGACTCGCTGCGTTGGGAGTGTCAGGAGTTGCTTTCCATGGTCAAAGGTCTTGGAGTTTATTTACTGTTGAAAAGCTTCATTCTAGAGAGTGGAAGAACCTCAGGAAAAATTAAAAATAATGTGAACCTTCAAAAATATACCTTACAGTGCCTGGCAACAAAACTGATCTGTCTGGCTTAGCAAAGGACACACTTAGAGGTGAGCTGCGCGGGGTTCAGGATGGCAACATGTGGAAGAGATTTCGGAAAGCTCTTTAATCCAGTGGAAAATGCCATGAGAGCCTGCAGCTGGAAAGGCAAATTCTGACTAGGAATAAGGGGTAACATTTTAACAGAAAAGAAAATAGATCTAGAAACAGCCTATGAAATGATGTGGAGGGGACCTGGCTGTTCTCTGGCCAGGTTTCTGTGGTCACCTCAACAACCACATGCTCATGTTGTATTTTGGAGAGCCAAGGTAAGCATCTCAATCCTTTGGATAAAAAGCTCCTGCTTTTGCTTATCCATAGATTAAAGGCTGGCTATTTTTTTTTCCAGGCAAAGCTCACTTTGAACACTGGAATATAGGATGCATCTTCCCTTTTCTCATCTTTATTTATCTTGAGGAGGTTCTAATTGTTCCTGTGAAGCCTGATTCCCAGAGGGCACGCTGCTCAACTGAAAGGACTCTTTCCATTTCCAAACCCGATGGTTGTGACGCTTCACTGTGTGGTTTTAAATTTCTTTGTGTTTTGGAAACTTGCCGTTCTTTAAAGTGATTTCAGTTTTGATATTCCTGTTTATTGCTCATGAAAGCAAAAGAGAGAGAGAGAAAAAGAAAAGAGTTTGCTCCTCTTCCTCCTCTCCTTTCCCAAGACACAAAATGAGCAGCCTTCTTATCGCCTTTTGTAAATGATCACCAACTGACATCTCCTATCAATGTGCTTCCAGGAGTGACATAGCGTAAAAAATAAGAAAGGACCACGAGAAGAGCATCCCATTCAGCACATCTCAGTGGCAGCCAGCCGTGGAGCACTCAGCACCCACGCATCACTGCCTGAGAGGTAGCTTTCCTCACGGGGAAACAAACAAAAAAACCCCTCAACAATCAAAAAAAACCCCAAAAACAAAGAAAAAGGAGGGAACTCGCCATGTTCAATCTGCTGTTCATTTTAGCAGTTATGGAACAACCCTTGTGTGTATTCCAAATGGTCACAGGGTGATGGTTGTAGTAGATATGGGCCAGAGAACACAATTGAAGAGCAATTTCTCTCTGTCCTTAATGGACTTGTATTGTTCTTGTAGGCACTAGAATGTCCTAATCGCTTCCTAACGGGTTCTGTCTTTCCATGGGGTCATTGCAAGGACCCTCTCAGCTTTGCAAATTCCTTCCAGGCCAGATGCTGTCACCTTTATCCACGCTACGTGGTGTCTACCCTGGGGTCCCTGTGAGATGGAGGGGGAACGGGCACTGCAGGGATGCATGGACGCAGTGGGGGATCCCTTGGAGCTGTGCTTTCTCAGCTGCTCATTTTAATGGGGATTTATTTGTAAGCTGAGCAAACCAAGGAATTTCTCTTCTTCCCTGAAGTGATGAGGGAAAAAAAAATAACAACCCAATAACACACCAGCTAAAGAACACTTCTTGTTAGCCTGTGTTCTCCTTCATGGATATTTTTTCTGCAGTATTTTTGGCTAATTAAGTTATGAAAGCTTGAGAGCTCTTCTCCAAAATCTTTCTGCAGACTTTCCCAAAGATGTTATTTAATAAAAAAATAAAAAAATAATTAAAAAAAAAAAGTCAATGCTATTTTACCCCTATGCCTGGAATAAATCCTGCCAAGAGAATAAAACAACAGGGGAGCCTCACCTTTGCGTTATTGCCTTGTCCTATTTCTTCCAAGTAACATAGAAAATTATCAGATTCAATAAGAATTGTTTTCAACTCTCCACCAGCTCATGGAGAACGTGATACATCACAGCTGTTTGCAGGCATTTAGCACCATTAGATGCCTGTTTTTTTTTTTATGGGGAGCAAAGTCTTCTCTCTCTCTTTGGGTTTGGGCTAGCTGTCACTGCGGAGGAAGAAATGAGGTCAGCAGGTTGCCGCAGCAAAATATCCAATTT
>NW_010292960.1:8827-9981 GCF_000700745.2 Antrostomus carolinensis | reverse complement strand
CCCCACGGCACGGCAACAGCACCCCACGGCGTGGCAACAGCGCCCCACGGCACGGCAACCGCACCCCACGGCATAGCAACAGCACCCCACGGCATGCCAGCACCATCTCCACAGCATGCCAACATCACCACACCACTGCATGCCAGCAACACCCCACAGCATGCCAACATCACCCACTGCATACTGACATCACCCCACGGCATGCTAACACTGTGCACCAGCACTAGCCCACAGCACACCAATGCAGCCCCACTGCACCCCTCAAATACCACTGCTTGGTCACCAGTGAGGCATCGTGACATGAAAAGCCAGTGTAAAAAAAAGTCCATGACAGGATTTCTTTAAAAGGAACATTCTGTACAAAGACTCAATATGTTGGTACCCAGAAGAGCCTTCCCAAAGCCTGTGAAAGGCCCGCTGTGCAAAGGCTGGCTTTGAGGTAGGGGCAGAAGCTGCCCTGAAATGAGAAACCTGGGACCCAAAGTGCTTCACTGTCAGAATGGAAAGCTGCCATTGTCCTCTGGCACTGTCTGCATGCCCAGCCCACCCTGCACACCTCCATACCCCCACGAGGCTATTGGACCACCCAGCATCACCGACCTCTGCCAAACTCTGGGAAGAAAAGGCCAATCCTTTCCTTATCAGTGAACTGTCAGGATGAGCTCTGCTCGCTGGTCCCCCCTCTAAGATCAGTACCTGCAGGTGACACCCCATGACACAGAGGCAGTCCCCACCTGATCTGGGAAGAGAAACTGAGTCCCCATCTCCTGTTAACCAAGCCCTTGTTTCCCTACTCGCAGTATTATTTCTTAATGGGATTTCACCATGAGACATACTTTATTTCAACATTTTGAAATGTAAAATGGATAAAAACCCACAGCCCATTTACTGATGTGCCAGCTTTCAGCGTACATTTAATTTCTCCTTTTGCCTCAAAATGATTCATTAGCTCAAGACATTCATTTTCTAACAGAGTCATTCCTTTCTGCTTCATGGTTTGCTTCAGCCTCATCTTCAACTTACTGCTCCCTAGCTGTTTACGTCACGTTGTTGTTCTCAAGCCCCAAACATAATAAGGTTTAATAGTGGACAGGTACGGTTGGACCCGATGATCTCAAAGGTCTTTTCCAACCAAATGATTCTAGGATTCTACA
>NW_010292960.1:8557-8813 GCF_000700745.2 Antrostomus carolinensis | reverse complement strand
TCAGCCCTCTGGGTTGGACTGTGCCCAGCTTGGGGACAGATGAATCCTCCTGGAAAACAGGAGTCACTGGGACTGGAGCAATCAGGTCTCTTTTAGGGAGCTATTTGCACATTCTACCTGGTGTTGTATTCCTAATTACAGAAGAATATTAATTTCAGGATTGAGATTTGATGTGCAAAGTGGTTTATGCTGAAATTATCATCTCGGCACTAATGTCATCAAGCAGCAGCACTGAACAGCAGAGGTGTTAGGGAAA
>NW_010292960.1:0-8540 GCF_000700745.2 Antrostomus carolinensis | reverse complement strand
CAGCAGCATTTGGCCAAGGCCCTCAGACACATGGTCTGAATCTTGGGATTGTCCTGTGCAGGGACAGGAGTTGGACTCGATGATCCTTGTGGGATCCTTCAACTCACAATACTCAATTATTCTGTGACCTACAGCCCCAGCAGCCTCTCTCCTCCCTCTCCTCAGGCACTGTCGTGTCAATAAGAGCAGCTGAAGGAGGAGGAGTAAGGCAGGAACTTGGAGCAAAGGCAACTGAGAGCTGTCTGGGTCCCTGAGCACCAGCAATGCAGGAAAAGCACCCTGGTCCTCTCAGCTGGGAGTCAGGAAGCCAGGGCACTGGGGAGAAAAAAAAACAACAGAAAAATAAAAGCACTTGAGTGCTGGGTTGTTGGTAGAGTGTGTCGCTGTCTGAGGGTGAAGGATTATGCTGAATGGATAATGCCACTTTCCTGTCACTCAAAGTGAAGGGCTGTTACTGAGGAGAAGACATTTAAGCCTGATTCCAGGTCCCCTGTGCTGGTGATGCCCACTCATGGCTGCTTTATGCTCAGCCAGAACTCAAATAATGCAACAGGTGAAACCCATCGCTCAGTACATCCAGGACGCTCCTTCTTGCTGGGAAACTGCACGTTCCTAGAAAGAGCTCTGGCTGTAGAAGTCACCTGAAGCAGAGCTCAGTGAGTCTGCTCTGCAGGGACACGTTGTCTGCGTTTCCCCCCATGGCACAGGAGGGTAAGCCACACATCAAACATCTTCCTTGTACAGCATGTTCTCCAAGGGAATCCAGGAGTGAAACTCAATAAAACACAACCTCAGTAACATCAAAGTCTGAATAAGAATTCCTCTGGTCCAGAAATACTTGCCCGGCTAACTGAATGCCAACTACCTGACCGTAAGCCAGAAAATCGATGTTTCATTTTAGTTGGAGAGCCCATTACAAACTGCTGATTCCTCACTTCAGCATCTGCATTATGCAGAGACCACTGCTGTGCCAGGGGCTGGAGAGGTGGCTGGGAATTGCTGAGCAGCTGTTGCAGTGGTAATAATATTTCTGAAAATAAGATTTAGAAAGAAGCAGATTTTTCATTAGTCTTAATTGAATCTGCAACAACTGCATTGTCAAATATTCTCCTTTTATCTAGGCAGCTTTCACTCCCAACTGCCAAAACTCCTTCAACTTACTCAATTATTCAACTTATCATCAACAAAGCATGACCTAGCCCGGGTCATGGGCTTTTCAGAATCCCAGAATGGCCTGGATTGGAAAAGCCCTCTAAGATCATCGAGTCCAATCATGAACCCAACACTGACAAGTCCCCTATGACTAACCCATGTCCCTCAGCACTGTGTTTACACGACTCTTCAATCCCTCCAGGGATGGGGACTCCACCACTGCCCTGGGCAACCCCTTCCAATGTCTGAGAACCCTTTCAGCAAAGAAATTCTTCCTCACATCCCATCTCAACTGCCCTGGCCACAGCTGGAGCCCATTTCCTCTTGTCCTGTCCCTTGTTCCTTGGTTGAACAGACCCACCCCCACCTCTCTCCACCCTGCTTTTAGGGAGTTGGAGAGAGCCAGAAGGTCTCTCCTCAGCCTCCTTTTCTCCAGGCTCACAACCCCAGTTTTCTCAGCCAGTCATGAGACATGCTCCAGACCCTTCAAATTCTTCTGGCAAACCAACCTGTTATGTTGAGATACAACCCAGAAGTGTTAGCGTGCAGAGCTTTCTTTAAAAGCCCATTTAATATCTTTAAAAGTCTTGAAAAGGTACCCTTAAAGGCATCGATGGTGTAAAGATGCTGCCAACAACCACAAAAGTTAACTTGTGTAGGACAGCACGTTTTGCTAGAAGGCATCTGCGCTCACAACCACCTCAGCATCTCAGGAGATCAGAGATGATCAGCCTCCACAGAGCTGCTGCTCTACAGGAGGGGCTGCGTTCATGCAAATACAGTGATAATTTGAGGGACGCTGAGCTGAAAAGTCATTAAGGCTCATTATCATCTCTCCATGGACCCACTGGTGAGCTGCTCTAGGAAAATCACTTTCCCATCAGGGCTATTGCCCGGCTCCGGAGGAGCAGCGCCCTGCACCGCCCCTCCAGCTGCTCCTCCTCTGGCTGGTTTGTGTTCATCCTGCCCTTACAGGGCAGCCCTCACCTCCTTTTATTTAATAACTGCAAGAAAAAAATCAAGATCTCACACAATTTTCTTACCACCACAAACACCTCCTATATTTCAAGACCCCAACAAATGTAATCACACGACATTAACGGCTTAATAAGCTCTAGAGCACCACTAACACGTTGAGGAACGTTCCAAACCTCTCCAGACCAACCACTTGCTGAAGTGTTTTTCAAAAAGCACACTTGCCAGTTTTGCCCTTTAGTGGCCAGGAAATGCCCTACATTGTCACTGTGCATTTTGCAGAACAGCTTTTCCAAAGCTGCCAGTGTCGTGAGGCTGTCGAGGCTCAAACACAGCCCTGCAAAAACCACTCCACGCCTCAGCGTGAGGTCCTGCGACCAGGCTGGCACCCGGCTGCACACAGCAGCACACAGCTGGGGAAGCACCAGCACAGTCACTCCTCTGCAACAGAGATGCCTGGAAATGTCAGTATTTTGGAGGAAATGTAAAGAATTTTTTTTTTTCCTGTTTATTAATTGTTCTCTTTTTCAATGGGAAGTTAAAATCACAAAAGACAGAGCTTCTGCTTCCTCACTAGAATATTTTTACCTCTGACATTGGTTTCAGTTAAAATAAAACATTTGCCAAAAAGAAAAAAATGGAAAAAAAAAATTTGTTCCAACCTCTTTCCTCGTGTAGGACTTGGTCCTTCCATCCTCGTGGGGTGCCAGCACTGCTCCTCTGCACAGGGCCATGGGGAGAGCACAGGGGTACAGAGACTGCAGAGACTCCCAGGAGCCCCCCACCTGCTCCCCTGGACAGCACACCAGGCACAGGTAACTCTTTTCCAAACAAGATGGGTCCTCCTGACCATATTTTTGACTATCCATCAGCAAATGGGGCTGCAGTTAACGAGAGGGTTGAATCCAAAGAGTTTTAGTTCCTTTTACATTCAAAAATACGATACCAATACCTGGATTACTTCAGACTGCAGAGATATTGGAATGTATGAGAGCAGCTTGGGAGTCCTCTCTGGACAACAAGGATGTGGGTATTTATTAATAAAAGTGCTTATAAAATACTGTTTGTATTGATCCAGAGTCAATTTGAAAACTTTTCTCCATCTTCTTTCCATTAGCCTAGAGAGGAAGGTCCACTCTGGCACATGGCCACCAGCATGGGAGCAGGACCTCAGCACTGCAGAGCACCAGCAGATCTTTCTCACAGATGAGCTGAGCAACAAAAATCAAGGTTTAAAAGACACAGATGATCAAATCCTTCCTGAAGGGGCTGGAGAAAACCAGGAACAGGTGGTGACTCCTACCCACACCGTTCACAGAGACATGTATCCAGGTGACCTGGGGCTGCTCCTCACGAGAGAGATGTGTATCCCCCCACGCAAACAGGGGCCCGGTGCTGCCAGAGGCGGCTCCAGGCCAGGTTAGGGCCAGGAGAGGCCACAGCAGCACTTTGCAATTCAAAGTACTTGCAGACTCTGCATTTAAGCTCCTGTAGCTGTGTCTGATGGATCACAGCTCCTGCCTTCCCTTCTCCTGCGGTGCCTGCGCCCTCAGCAGCAGATTGCCAGAGGTAATGGGAGGATTTCCCAGGACTTTTCTTTGAGGTGAATCCATGTCTTGGCATCTCCACAAACAGAACCAGTCATGGGCTGTAAGAAGCAGGGCAGCGACACAAGAAAGCATCTCGGTGACCCTCCCACCTGCATTCATGGTGCACCAAGGCGTTATTGTTCACCATGTGTATTACCATCACACTAAGAGGTCCCAGCCAAACCAAGCTTCTGTTTCCCTGAGCTCAGCACAAGAACCCAGCCCTTCTACCCTGCAAGCCTGCAGTCTGAACAGGGCCAAGATGCAAGAGGGGATGTAGAGCAGAACAGAGAAGGAGGAAAAAAAGCTCAAGCAACTTTGCAGGAGGTTGTTCAGAGGTTATGGCCCCTGAGCCGTCCAGCTAAGGAACCAGAAACAGCAATTATTTCAGTGTCATTCCTCCTTGCACTATGTGGAGCACACCAAGACACAGGAAACATTCCACAGCTAGGCCAGGTTGCCCAGCAGAGGTGGTCTCCCCATCTCTGAAAACATTCAAGGTCAAGTTGGACAGGGCTCTGAGCAACCTGGTCTGGTTGAAGATGTCCCTGCTCACTGCAGGGGGTTGGACTGGATGGGCTGGAAAGGTCCCTTCCCACTCAAACCACTCCAGGATTCCCAAGCAATGGGGCTTTGAGCAGTCAGAGAGGCCAAGTGCAGTGGGAGCAACACACACTGGGACCAGGGCAAGAGCAGCTCCCTGCAGCACCTGCTCACCATGACCTAGAGCACCAGCATGGAAACCCTGGGCCCTGCCTTGCATTTATTCTCACTGTTTTCTGTTAAAGGGTTAATGCCTTTGCACCACAGGCACTGACAAGTTCCTCAAGAAGCCGTCAGATGGATCTACACCACTGTGAGTTCTCCTTTGTATCTGACGTTTGTCTTTAAAAAGCAACACCATATGAAAAGTTGATTAATTCCACTTGTTATAATTATTCTCACAAATAAAATCCAGCTATTTCCCCCCCACCCCCTCTGCGAACATGGGGGATAATGGTCCTTACCCTTCTCAGTAAAGCATTTCAGTTCCAGGGGTGAGAAGCTCTGTACCAAGCACTAAGTGTTATTATTAAACTGTCATTAAAAGCATTTCAGGAAAAGTTGACAACCTGCAGGGATTTCTGTGTCACCACGGCTGGCTGGATGGCAGCTGGGCTGAGTGGTTACTGCCAAAGCCACAACCACACTCAAGACCTGTCTCCATTCAGGAGGCTCCACTGGAGCACATTTTCTGCAGGTAATGCCACCACCGCAGCCACATCCCCCTTTAGAAAGGTGTCACCTCCCCTTCTAGGAGGCCCTCTGGGACCATCACCCACCATGGTGAGCTCAGGGGGGGGCTGCTCCATCCCCACTGAGCTTCTGGAGGGTGCTGGGCACCAAGGCAAACCAAAGAAACCCAACAGGAGAGAGCCTGGAGCAGGGGAACATCAATACTCACCGACACCATCACCCAGCTGCGGAAATCCTTGGCCAACCAGTGCCGCACCAGACACTTGAAGGCGCCTGGAAGATTTGCATGACACAGGCAGAAATTAACTGGCTGTTTTTTATTCCCTCGCTTCCCCTCTTTAGTCTTGGCAGCTGAATCAGGCACCAGCGCCTGGCAGCATTGCCCAGCATCTCCTCTGCAGAGTTTGGGAGATTTCTCCAGTAAACTGGAGCACTGGAGTTTCAGGGAAGAAGGAACATTTTAGAAAGCATGGAAGAGAGCACATTTAGCAGCTGGTAACAGAAGGAAGCCTTTGAAGAGCTGGGCTGATGGGGAGAGATGGAAAAATTCTGTAAAGTAAGAAAATGCATAAGGAGCTTGCTGGCAGGCTGCAAGCCTGGAGGGGGACGGTGTGTCTGACAGCAGAAGAGCCTTTGATTTCTCTCCTCTTCCTCAAGTTCCCTGCATTAGCATTTTAAATGTTAACAATTTCAAAACGTTAGCGTCAGGAGAGGGGAGAGCACCTCCCTGACAGACCCAGGACTTCAGAAACTGCCCAGGAACGGGCAGCTGTGCCCCGTGGCTTCCCCCCCTGCCCAGCTCACCGAGCCGTGCCCACGGCAGCCCCACTGCCCCAACTTCTGGGGGGCTCAGGCAGTCCCCCCCACGCCTGTGCCCTGGCCCCCATGGATGGGTGGAGGGGATTTATTTCCAAGCCCCTTTGGCTATGCCAGAGCAGGGACAGCAGGTCCCCTTCACCATGTAACTCCCCGGCCAGAGCCATTATGTAACCGCGACGCAAGAGCCTCGTGCGCCGAATCCCAGAACTGTCATCGCAGCCTTTACAAACCCATTTTTACCTCTTTAAGTGTGGCTCATCAGCGACCAGCATGAGAGCTGCAAACTCAGTGTGTTAACTTGGGACTGCTTAGCAGGGAGAAGAAGAAATAGAGCAGATGCTGAACAAATATCCCTACAAAGCCGCGGTACCTCGGACACGTTTCCTATTTCTCTGGTGCATTTTACATGCTTACAAGCAAAGCAATGAGACCCTGAAGATTTACAGTAATTCATAATCTTTTCCTGCTTCTTAACAAAGCTGATGACAGGTTAAAATGGCCGGAGGAAAAAGGGCAGGTATCTCTCTATACCCGTCACAGCTACTCAAGCCAGTGAGGAAACTAAAAGCCCTTGGGTAAAACCTAAATATATATCTGCAAGGGAAGCATGAAAAGTCTCCAGGCAGAGCACAGTAATCAGGCACAGCCCAGTCACTTTTCCAGGTGAGTACATAACGGGGTCACTACCCGCTTCCCAGGATTTAATGAGACCAGCGCCGCGGTCCTGGCTCAGGCAGAGCTGGCAGCCGGCGCGGGCAGGGACGGGCAGCGCCTGCCAGAGCGTGAGTCAGCCCCGGCTCCGCACAGGGAGCAGAAGGGAAGGCAGCAAGCGATGCTCAGAGAAGGTGCCAGGGCAGGACCCAAACCCAGGCAGTAGGAGCAGGGGGTCCTGGGCTCCCCCAGGGCTCGGGGCTGGCAGAGCCGTGGGACAGGGACGGGCAGGCTGGGTGAGTGCCCTGCGCTGCCATCAGCTGCAGGTGATTGCCTCCCAGCCCTGACAACCTCTGCACTATAAATGTTCATCACTCCAATCGATTCTGCAGCACTGGGAATCTGAAAACTCCTTGTAACACCCCTGGGTACCACGGATGATACCGCAGGAGGAGCGGGGCAGGAGAGGCCCCTGTGCCCACACTGTCACTCAGGAGTGACCAGCAAATCCATGGTTCTTCACCCAGAGGGTGGTGGAGCACTGGAACAGGCTCCCCAGGGAGCTGCTCATGGCACCAAGCCTGACAAGATTCCAGAAGCATTTGGCCAAGGCCCTCAGGGACATGGTCTGAATGTTGGGATTGTCCTGTGGAGGGACAGGAGTTAGACTCGATGATCCCTGTGGGTTCCTTCCAACTCACAACATTCCATGATTCTATGCTGGGTGGTGTCATCACCATGGCAATTCCATAGCTTCCCTCAGCCTTCCCAAGGGATGGAGCCCCACGGTTCCCCCCCAAGGCTGGGACCTTCCCCTGCTGCCCTTCTTCTGCAGGTAACTGAGCCAAGACCTGGGGAAAGGAGAGGGATGCTCCAAGCATCCCTGGCCAGCGACTAAGGGCAGGATGGCCAACAGCAGCACGCTCACTCCCAGCTCCTGCCACATGTTGTCCAGCACCACTCTGCTCCGAGGGACACCCTGCTCCCCTGGGACTCACCCCAGCTTTTCCCAAGGGATACAACAGGCAGGAGGAGCTGAAAAGGTGCCTCGTGCCTCCCCGCACAGCCCAGCGCTCACTATCGCCAGCCCAGCAGCAAAGTGGCTCCCGGAGCCGGCAACACTCCGGCTAGAGACACACGACGGCGTTTAACGAGCCGGGAGCAGCGGCTCATCACTGCTGCAACCCACGGCGCAGAGCTCCCAGCAGAGCTCACCAGGAAGCAATGTCATAGAGACTTTCAAAATGCCAAAGCCATTCCTACTTGGCAGTTTTAAAGGATGCTGAGCCTTTTCTGCGTGACATTTTTGTGGCGACTTTGTGACTGAAGTATTAAAATTCTAATGAAATGCTCTGTTAAACTGCAAAGCAGTGTTTACTTATTAAATGGTGCTAAGAGCTTCTGCTTAAAACATGGAGAATTTTAGAATCTAAAAACCTTCTTAAAACTATTTTCTTGTTTTTTTTTTTTTTTTTTAAAGATGAATCTTCAAAGGAGAAACTTGAGCTTTGGGACTCTCCATCAGCTCTGCCAACTGTGTCTCACGATAATAAAATTTCCTTCCCACCCCAGGGTCACTGGTACCGTTTGCCATATATTTCCCGTTTCTGACACCATACATTTTATAATCCATTATATAAGACAGAGAAAATGGCAAGTCCGTATAAAGAGAAATTCACAATGTGCTGCAGAAATGAGGCATGAACTCCGTGGAGTCTGTGACAGCCTCATCATGGTGTGTGGGAAGGACTAGAACAAGGGGTTGTACCAGACCATTGATCTTTAAGTACGTTTCTTATTTTAACTTTAATGAGAATAAATCTGCTTACCGATCAACAGTGTGCTGTCGCTGGAAGTTCTGCCATGTGACAGCAGTCCCTGCCAGCCCGCTGATGTGCGATGCCCGACTCAACGCTCGTGCCATGCCCAGATGTCATCGGGGATCTGACAAACAGGGTCTCTCCATTTCCACATTCAGCCAAAAGCAGGGCTCAGCATCAAGATATTAAAAGGGAAAAAAAGGTTTCCTGTGCACTGCTCGGGCCATGCAAACCACCACCCTGAGCAGGCACCACCTTCCTAAAAGCCTCAACATGGGATTTCTGCAATGGCAAAGGT
>NW_010292959.1:0-1147 GCF_000700745.2 Antrostomus carolinensis | reverse complement strand
CTCCTTGCAGAGATGTTTGTTCTTTGCCAGGGAGTGTATAATTTTTAAATTCCTGTTGATTATAGTTAATGTAATTGATCCAATCTACAGTTTTGTTTATAGTTTCCCATCAAAATAAAAAAGATTCAAAACCTGCTGCTACTTGATTTTTTGCTTTGTGTTTATCGGGAACCCCTCTAGGGACACCATTTGAATCAATATAGATTCTTTCATCAAATGATGTTCCCTACCTTCTTTCTGTTCTCTTTTCTGGGACACATGGATTTCTTTCCAATGCCAGGGTGAATGGGGTGGCCAATGGAACGATGGCGCGTGTGCCTTTCCAGTTCATAGGGAGTCTAGACCTTAGGATGTTTCCTCCACAATACCACCACAGATCTGCCCTGGGGATTCTTATAGCCGAATAATTCCCTTCCTTGTCCTCAGTCACATCCAAAGACACTGTGCACATCTCCAGTTCCCCAAGGTACCTGGTACCCTTCTCACCCTGCCGTGAGAGACAAGCTGTGTGGTTACCGGCCCTTACAGAGAAAGCAGGAGGTGCTGTCATGTCTTCTCTTCGGAAAGCAGGGAATGGAATGGCCGTGACAGGGTCTTACAGGTTTTATTTCCCCGTGCAGTCTTTTCCTGGTATAAAGCTGTCACACACGCTGTTCCTCGTGGGTCTTTATCCCATCCGAATGGAAAGGGAACTCCCTGCGTGGTAGGTCTTCCTGAGGCACGTGCGTAGCAATTTCTTTGATTGAGACTCTGTACTGTGTATTTAACCCCTTCTACCCAGGCATTTGTATCTTTATATCCTGGCTCAATTCCAAAGGTCTCTTTTAAAATTGTTTTGGGTTTTTTTCAGTTACTTTTACTATCTTTGGACTGTTTGGTGGGCTCCATGTGTTTTATTTTAGGAAGAGCAGTATTTGTATTGGTTCTTCCTTTAGTTTCAATCTTTGCTTTCCATGCTGTCATTCTAAATCTGCTTACAGGATCCCGTCCTGACACATCTGCTCCTAACACATCCATTCCGTTCACCAAGGAAGACTCAGCAGCTCGCCCACAAGCTGCTGTCCCAGCACAGCCTGGCCACGTTCCACAGACAGGAGCATTCTAGCAACAGTTCTCCTTTTCTTCCTCCTCCTCCTCCTCCTCCTCC
>NW_010292958.1:378-1273 GCF_000700745.2 Antrostomus carolinensis | reverse complement strand
CAGGAATGGTTTCCTGCAACATAACCACACAATGGTTTGGGAACGCGTTCTCCTTTCTCCCATGAAATAGGGAACCGCCACCATCTCCCGGAGACAACGACGTGAAATAATAGACTATTGTATTTAAAAATAACAAATGACACACGCATACTGTGCAAGCGGAGTTGTCCAGTTTTCTAGTAAAAGGAGCCCGGTTTACGAGGCTCTTTCTGAGTGAGGTGCTTTGCAGGAGCGACCTGTGGGAACGAGGGGAGAGGGCGTGAGCTGGGAGAGCCCATCTGTCTCAGATCTGCTCACAGGGTTACAGCAAAGAGCGGGGAAAACAGCAAGGGAGAAAGGAAAAGAAATAACTTTTCTGTCCCCATCTCCGGGCTAAGACCGTTAGTTCAGGCTGTGTGTGGGAGGGGGCGCTGTGGCAATGAATTCTCCCCAGCACTGGCAGCAGAATTGTTTATGTAAGCTCCTTTCCCGAGGTTTCTTTTCATATTTCAGTCATTACTTTTATTGACAATGTTATCTAACTGTCGCCTCGTGATACCTGCACTAAAAGGTGGACTGTTCGCATGACTTATGGTCACTTCTTCTCCCTTTATCCTTTTTTTTTTTTTTTTTCCCGCGTTTCAGTTCGGTAAGAGTGGAATAGTGCATTTGATTTTCAAAATACACTGCAAGAAGGGTCTGCCCAGGGGAGGGCTGAGAATTTAGACAACCGTCTACAAAACGCAAACGCACACAAGTAGACACATATGAAACATACTCCTTGTTTGCAGCTTTTTTGTTGTTGTTGTTTCCTCGAGGAGACTGGTTTCGACATTTTGCACTGATAATAACGGGCCGTGTCTTTACAAGGATTTAGCTCCCCCCTTTTTGGGATCTTATTGGGAGGAACGTTAAA
>NW_010292958.1:0-253 GCF_000700745.2 Antrostomus carolinensis | reverse complement strand
TTGCTTCCCATATGTCACACTGTTATTAAGAGTCTTAGTCATTTTCTACTTAAGATATAAGCAAAATACGTATCCGCAAGTATAAGATAAAAGACCTCCAAAGCTTTCCTGGAGCCTGCTATTTTCACCTGAAAGGCAGGCAGTGTTTCTCAGGTAGAGGTCAAGCGTACGATCCACAGGTGGGACAGTTCCTCCTTCTCCAGGGGGAAAGCGAAAACAAGGGAAAAAAAAAAGAAAAAAGGAATTCAGGGTA
>NW_010292957.1:283-2884 GCF_000700745.2 Antrostomus carolinensis | reverse complement strand
TGTGTCCCCAGCTGAACCGTTCCCACCCGAAATGGGAGCCCCTGGCTGCCGTTATCTCGCTGCTGCTCAACACATGGAGCTGCGGAGGGGGTTAGGAGGTGCAGCTGGTGGCCAGGGCTGTCCGTTCACAGCTCCCGTTCCGGACACGTTGGTCCCTCGCTTACCTGCTGCTGCGGAGCTCGGGCGCGGTGTAAGCAGGTGCCTTTCCTCTCCACTTTAGTCAGGGAGCTGGGTTTAGCAACCAGAGCCAGATCCAAGCTGTCACTGGTGAGTAGAAAGATAAATTCTCTTACTCTGGGAGGTCCACAGGAGGCATTTGTGTAATTACTTTGTGGACAGAGCTAAAAATATCAAGACTAAATACTGTGCGGTTAAAACAACACAGAGAAATGGTGTCTGCCATTGCTCCTCTTCCCACAGAAAGTCATGCACTGGTGCTCCAGGGAGTTCTATGCATGTATATTACATGCACCTACCATATGGCTGAAGTGAGGTTTATGACCAGTGGATTTACCTTCTAAGAAGGGACTGTCATAGGAGGATGGAGGCACAAATTGTTCACATAATTAATTGATTTACAGGCAATTTTTCATCTGGATTTTCAAGTGAATGCAGAACAAAATTGCTCTGAAAATTATCATCTGGGGTGCACTTTCCTTTTTCCTTTGAAAAACTGCAGTTCCTAGAACAGCACTTTCTAAACCTCATTTAACATGAGTGTACTGAAACTTTACAAGCTTCAGCACTCTTGGAAAAATATGTATGAGCATACTAAATGAAACAATAATATACTAGACTTGCAGGTGACTAATTTCCTAGGTTGTAATTTTAAATTTAATTTTTAATATTTTCAAACAAAAAATAAATGTGAATCAAACTTCTCCAGTGTTGAGGATATAATAAGTAGCATCTAAATAGAAAACTAAAACAAGGTGCTGCATGTCTGGGCTAATATCTAATTTCAATATACAACTTAAGTATTTCATCAAGCAATTTTTCATCATGACTCATTGCTCTTTTAAGAAAATATTACAGAGAAGAGAATCCCCAGACTTAAACTTGGTGAAAATAAGTACAACCTTGCATCGGACTACCAGAGCTGCCTTATTTAAAAGCATGAGAAATGTTTAGCTTGAGATTTATAACCTAACTATCTTCCTAATATAGCAGAGCGCTCTGTGAGGATATATATAGCATAATACAGCTGTATGCCACTAGGTCACTTGTAGTCCAAAGCGAAGCTGTGTATTTGTGTGTGTTTAAAGCCAGTTACTCTTGTGACTTGCTCAGTTCTGCTCGCATATCACACCAGTAACAGTGTTCTACCGTTATCAGCAGCCTACAATAGCAGATGGTGATTTTTTTAACCATTATCAACACATTTTCATGCAGTGGGAACTGGGGCATCTGGCTTCCACCAGGTCTTCAGAATAAATTTGACAAGACTGCCCTCTTCCCAGGCCCTGCTGTGAGGCATCCTGATGGCTGCCCAGCCCGGTGCTGCTCTCCCCAGTGTGCTCAGCTGGGCTGCCGGCAGAATGAGTAACGGGGAGACGCACTTTATGGTGCTGATGGGACAAAAGCACTCAATTTTCAATGGTTGTTAATATTTACAACAGTGATTTGCAGCTAGGAGATTAATAGGACCTCAGAAATTTTCTGCACAATCCACAAATGCTGTACATGTGTTTAATATGAGCTTAAACTCTGCGGGAATTTGAGGCTACCCAGAAATGTCCGTGTAGGAAGCAGCATTAACAGGCACTCAGTCAAGTCTCTGCTTTCCATTCTCAAATGTGGACTGCACCCTCAGCATAGTGCTGGAAATTGCTACCAAAATTACAGAGACCCTCAAATTGCAGGTGAGGTTCCTGCACGCACGTGCTAGTCCCTCCAGTCCCCAAGTTAAGCTGCAGTTTAATTCATGTAAGTAATGGTGGTGGCGAGTGGGTGGTTTTGACAGAGTCAGAGCATCTGCTCTGTGTGTTTTTAATTAAATATTAGTAATCTTCCTCCTGAAGATTATCTCAGCACTAGTGTTTCAGCAGTGATTGTGTTGCCTCCCTCTTTGGGGAGAGCAGGGATTGTGCGTTCTTCTGTCCGTGATGCCACAAGGGACTGTCCGCCTGTCACAAAGGACTTGCTCACATCTTCCAGTCATGGTTTTGTAACCCCTACTCACAGTAAATAGCACTAATGAGGATTATTTACATGAATATGAGATTCAGCGACAGTAAAAGGGGCAGACTCTTTGCAGGCTGCCAAGTAGAATTAAGTCAGAGCCTATTTACATTAATTTCTGTGTAACCCATGAAAAGATAAGGAGTTTTGTCTAAATTTTCCACAAGCCGTAGCTTGAGGAGAAGCTTAAACATGGGCATTTTCAACCCAGAAAGCCAATGTTTTAGGAAGAATGCAAATGTGGGAAATCCAAAGCCTTTGGAACTTGAAATTGAGTGCATAATTCTGCCATTTCTCATGGGGAAATGGAGTGCTGGGCAATTTAATTTAGCTGAAAAGACCAACCTGAAGTGCACGGAGCCCCACAGGCCCCATGGTCACTGCCCACGTCTGCTCCGTTTTCCCCCAGGGCCGGGGTCC
>NW_010292957.1:0-263 GCF_000700745.2 Antrostomus carolinensis | reverse complement strand
GTCCCGGGGGGCCCTGCCATGTGGAGGGCCTTTCCTGTGGGAGCACCTGCCCCGGGAAACCCAAAGGAAGCAGAAATTAAAGGAAACTGGGACGCGTCTCCTGTGAGCAGCAGCTCTCAAGGAGACCTGGCTTCGTGAGGGTTTCCCACGCAGTTGCTTTCCCTCCCGCCCCGGGGTTCCCCCATGTCTAACACCTAAGAGTGCCAGCCGGGGGTTTTCCCCTCAAATTTTAATCGCTTTTTTAAACAGGAATAAAGTGTCTG
>NW_010292956.1:16865-22790 GCF_000700745.2 Antrostomus carolinensis | reverse complement strand
AACTTGGCAGTGTTAGGATTATGGTTGGACTTGATGGTCTTACAGGTCTTTTCCAACCTAAATGATTCTATGATTCTACGATATTAAAGGTAGATACATACAGTGGAATCTGAAAGCACTGGTTACTACGTAGAACCTGCTATTTTTTCGTCTTTTACTGATTTTTTTTAAGCAACTGCATTATTTTAGAAACTTTTAGTCTCATTACCTCAAACAAACAAAAAAGACCATCTCACTCTAAATAGCAACCTCACTACACAGCACTGCTGCAACACAACTATGAGACAAGAACCTTTTATATGGAGCAGTGGATGTTCAAGTCCCCTGACATGAACATCTCTAATGTCTATTAAGCCCCCCAAAGGCTCTCATTGCCCTTGCCAAATGAACAGTCATAGTCTTGCCAGTTTGGGTGTCAGAGTACTCTTATCAGAAAACCACCGTGTTTTTCACCAAACTGCACAAAAGAAGTTTCCAAAAATCCTCTCACTCCCTGGCTGCCCTTCTTCTCCCTTCCTGGAAGCAACACCAATAAAATTCCAGAAGAAACATGAACTGGCAAAGGGAAGACTAGTGATAGCTTTTCTGGTGGAGTTGCTTATAAATTATCATCAGAGGTAGAATGGAAATATAGGGATGTTTTCCTTCACAGAAACATCAGACAGATCTGCCAGCCAAAGAGATCTAGGTATGCAGAGACTGAAGTTTCCAACTTGCCTCTCATCCTTCAGAGCCATTACTCAGCTCACAAGTCCCGTGGCCATGAGGGACAGATGGCTTATGCTGCCCCAGGAAGAGTGGATGCCTGCAGCTAGGCACTTCTCATACTGCCTGCAGACTGGATCTGCCCATCTGAGATTTTCCAGGAGAGTCTGTACATTGACCTGCATGCCTGCCCCAACCATGGGCAGGCATGGGTGGGACAGTGTTGGCTCAGGCCACCTGGAGGATACCAGGCCAAGTTTTCCTTCCCAGGATGCCATGAAGTTCACCTAACATTTATATCTAAAAGCCTGGACACTCAGCCAGTCTGGTTTTGCTCAAAGGGTTGACACTGATGTCTAAAATACAATGTAGATGTACCTAAGCTGACAAAGGAGTACCCCAGCAGCAATCTACTTCTGTAAGACTTAAAACCCACTTTATTATACAGGCACATTCACATGTCACTAAAGCCTTATTTACAAAACCTTCCGATGTACTACTGCAAAATTAACTTTTTGCTGTTAGTTTTATTGGTCCCTCAGTCCAGTTCACTCTACAGCCCCTAAAGGTCTGTGAAGGCACAGTACAGGAGCAGGGGGCTGAGAAATGGGGGAACCACTTCTTTCAGCAGCAATGCTCAATCAATGCATTAATAAAATGTAAAGTTATTAAAAGTATAACCTTAGTAGCTTCTTGTACTTCTGTGGAGAGTACAGTACTAGGTTTAGACTGTTCTGTCTAAACAGAGAGTACAGTACTGTTTAGACTCATTCTGTCTCTTTATCCCATAGATTCTCTCTCCACGCAGTTGACTCCCTCCCAATTCCCCAAAATCCTGCCTTACAAAAACAGTTCAGATGATACAAATATAATTGAAAATTTTCCTATGAAGGCCTCAGATAATCTGAAATCCTTTAATGAAATTGTTTTGTCCCCTGTGAAATAACAGAGGTCTTTTAGGGGAATCTTAGATCATATGGTTCAAGGATAAAGTTCTCTGTAAAGGAAGTGGTACAAATAGATTTGCTGCTGTAGACTTCCTGAAGCTTTGAGATAATCAAGATGATGTGGATGTTTAATTTAATTTAACTGTAATGGTGCTTAATAATTGCTTGGCAAGAAATAAATCTGGAGGGCTTACTCATAAAATAGAACAGAAGGAAGCATCTCTATAAGCTTTCCAATTGAAATCAAATTAAAACAACTTAATAACACATTTTTGTTTCCTTTGGACAATGACGTACCATTACCATTCCAGGTCTCAATCAAGAAGAAATTTTTCACAGGTTTCTATAACACATTCCTCAAAGCCATCATTCTACAGCAGACAAATCCATCCAAACAAAAGATCAGCTTCTAAGAATCCACAAGAAGGAAATGACTCCGTTTCTGCACAATGGTTCTACAGAGACTAAAAATAATTTTAGCTGCATATCCTGGTCACAGATATTCCTGTGTTTAATGTTGATTGTTCTACTAATTCAGAAAAACATGCTTCTGCCTATCAATCCATTGTGGTGCTTTTAGAGGAACTTTAATGAAAAAGAGCAACTGTTCTCCACAGTTACATTTGGCTTGGAATGGGAAGAAATAGAAATAGTTCCAAAAAGGAAACAGAGAATACACTCTAATTTCTTTAAGAAGGGAATCCCTTCCAGGTTCACTGAAGCCAACAATTTTTTTTTTCTCAGTGTACAGACTGGAAATTTAAACTGCCTGTGTAAGTATTTAACTATAATCTTTCAAAATAAAAATTGATTTAACCTCTTTGTCTGAAGATTAGAGTGTCTGTTTATTAAGAGATTACAAACACACAGCGCTCCTTCAATGAAAAAACAAAAATAAAAATATAAAGGAAAAGTATTATCATAGTAATTCACTGATATGAAACTGAACTGGAAAAAAAAACATGAAGAAAATTTTCTGGGTTTGTTTCAGTAAGTCTGTGGCAAGAAAAAAACACTGATAACTCTAACAGATTTATCTGCTACAAGTTTTTATGAGAAAACTTCCCAGATTCACACAATGCTTTAATTCCAAATAGTACAGCATGAATTACGATACTGTGAAATGAAGCTGTCTTTACTAATTGCATACCCTAAGTAGAAGTGTGTCTTATAGCAGAGAGTGTACCAATTCTGCCTGGCTGATCCTTATGATTTGGAAATGTCACTTTCTACTAAGCACAGAGAAAACAGGGAGGGGCAATAAAGCCACTCAAAGATAGCAGCCATCCAAAAAGATAAAGAACATGCTGAGGAAAAGCAGACAACAGATTGCAGAGACAGAACAATCACAGATGGAGGCCAGGTGGGTGGGTCAAACAATTTTTTTTAAAAAAGGTTTATTTTCATATTTAAACAGTACCCCGTTGTGTAAATGTTCAGCAAAGAACTGATAAGAAAATGGATTTGTAAGTGCGTTTGAACAAACAACATGTCTTATAGTCAAGAGGGGCTTAGTCGTATATAATTAAGGGATAATGTGCATGGCTGAAGAGCGTATGATACAACAAGCATTTTCTGCAAGTGATTAAACATCACTGCAAAACAAAGAAGCTAGATACCCGAGGAAGCTTTATGGAGCCAGCATGGAGTAATCTTAAAACATGAACTTTCTTTTTGTTAGAGAAGACAACAGGATATTCATCTAACCATACAAAAAGGTTTTTTCACTGCAAATGCTGTGAACTTCCACTCTGCTTCTGCCACCTAATCAAGCTCTTTAAGTAAGATTATCACACTTTCTATTTCAATGTACACTACTATTACATTTAATTATTTAAACTCCCTAAGAAAACTGCTCTGGGCACACACAATGCCCAAGTACACTGGAATTGTGCAATCAGTTCTCTATAAATTTCCAAGAACTTAGTGGCATTACCCAGCTGAGCAATTACAGCCCTGAGAGCTCAATCCAAACCTACTGCATAATGGGTGTCTTGGACCATAGATGACCTTAATCATGCAGTAAAGACAAGGCAAATGAGGAATATCAATGGTCCACCTAGACCACTGGCTTGTTTCTGGCCATGACCTATGCCAGATTCTTACAAGAGGAAAGAAAGAGCAAGGCAGAGGCAGAGGGGACCTGCATCCAACAACCAGGTACTAGAGATTGTGAGCTATCACCAGCCATCTCCATCTCTTTGCTTAATATTGCCTGACAAACTTTTATTTCCTGAATTTATTACATTATTTTCATGAACTATCAGAGTTCATCCAAGTGACTATTTACCCGAATGTTAAAGCATGTTTTATTTCTTATAAGAGCACACATAGTGCATGTTTCCACACAATTCCTTACATAGCTGGAGCTTGCTTAGGTACAGCCACACCAACACTGAATCCGGGTAACACCGACAGTAATGCCACAGCAGCAGACAACTCTGTGTGGTTTTCAAAAGCCCAAGAAGCTGAGTAAATAGCATGTTCCAAACACCAACCACTACAGGGGCTATGTGCAGGTGTCACTGGCTACATAGACAGCTCAAGTATGTCATAGCAGAGACTGCAGAAAAGACACATGAAGAATCTCCATTACATCTCATCAGCTGTCAGGTATATTTCCAAGAATACTGATATTCCAAGGCATTTTCAAAAATTTTAAGGATTTGAAAACTTAGAATTCTTATTTGTGCTTTTTAGTAGCATTATTTATTTGTGTCTTGGGTTTCAACTTTCAAAAACTGAAAGGGAAAAGAAAGAATGCTAATATAATATGAATGCATCCACATGAGCACTTGTTTGGATCCAGAGTGCACTTTTGAAGTGATTTCCGAGCCATCCCTGCTTAGCATGTTTTGGTTCACATTAGAGTAATCTCAGAGCACGTGAACTGATTTGCTTTGAAACTAGTATACTCCAACCATAACTGGATCAGACTACACCTACCCCAAATAAACCCTCCAGAAACTTATTTAGTGCGGACATCAAGTCCTCAGGACTAACTACTTTGCTTTACAGATTCACTCCCATTGTTCCATGCTCCTTGCTAGTGACACCAGCATGAAGGAAAAACATGAATTCTTTATTTGGACAAGGTTTAACTGTTGGCTTTGATTGACAAATCAGTACAGAAATTATCTAACACATGTCGAACTGACTCAGCATCCTAATTGTGAACAATTTGTAACTCAAATGATTCTTGTTCTGTGCAAGCAATTCTTCAAACAGCTCTGTGTAGCTTGTTAGAAAGACAAATTTACAGATGTTGGTTCCTCATTACTCAAGAAACTGCATGATTCTTTGAAAAAGAGCAATACTGAAAGAAACAATGAAGGAAGCAAGTTGTAATTGTCACAAAAAAAAAAGAAACCAGAAAAAAAAAAGAAAAAACAGAGAAAATAAAATCTGGTTTATAGAACTGGGGGGAAAAAAAGTAAATTTATATAAAGTTCAGTAACAGCCAACGGGGACTAGTTTGTCCTCACATAACGTGTATGCAGCTCCCAGAAGAAATACTCTCCATGCTAGGGAAGAGCCTTCATAGCCCATGGCGGAATTCTGTTTTCCGCTTAGGATGCAATTTAAGGCATTCAATTAGGCAGCTCTATTCAAAAATCATTCATTCATTCTCAAAAGGATGGACTGCCAAGGAAGAAACAAAACATATCTCAAGAAGGTGTGAAAGTCATGGCAATGGCCCAGGGGACAGCAGGTATTGTCACTGACAGAAAGCATTCCCTGATATCTCCCTGGGCTCTAACACATTTCCGTCTTCAGTTCTGCTACATTACTCCAAACCATACTGATCCTCCAGTACCACCATCCTTCTTCCCTATTCTTGCAATTTTTTGTGTTAAATATTGATGGGTTGTTTGTTGGGTTTTTTTTAATTATAAAAACACAAATACGATTAAACTTTAATTGAAGTTAATTTCATAAGAAAAACAAAGATGGAACAAATTCAGAGAGTATAGTAGCTGTGGAGGTCCACTAGGAGTCAAGGAATGGGGCTGAGCAACGGGAAACAAAACAGGCATGCAGTCCTCACTCAGGGCTCAGATTCTCCCCTTCTCTTCCCAACTTTTTCTAATTGCTCAGCCAGACAAGTTTCCATTACACAAGTCAGTTCCTTATCATCAGCAAGCACACTAGTCCAACAGACCTACTGATCTCAAATGAGTCTCCTCTGAGACAGCGACAGGAAAGCTACACAAAGGAAAAAGGCTGGCCAACTCCGACACTAGTTTTAAATTCAAAGTCAGATTGGGACCTG
>NW_010292956.1:9353-16842 GCF_000700745.2 Antrostomus carolinensis | reverse complement strand
AAAAAAAGGGGCTGTTGGGTGGGAAACTTCAATAGCAACTGCAGAAACGGGACACAGAGAGGGAATAGTTTTAGAGAAGTTGTCCAAATTAATCCCTTGATCTCCACTGCCTAGCTGACAACAGGCCACAGATTAAATATTCAGGATGTGATTTCTCATGAGATTACAACTAAATTTCAGTGTCGATATGTTAGTGCTTACACATGTAATGAGTAGCTGAGTTCTTATGGGAGTCTGTGGAGACCCAGGGCTCAATCCTGAGCTGCCTAAATGCAATTGCCTAGTCCAGCCTGAGAGACTACACTGCCAGGTCCCCAGCTAATGGTCCAAAAGAGTATAGGTCTTCTGTGACTCGTCTATCACGTCTGTCAGCTCACACAGATGTCTTGTATACTATACACCACCTCAAACAAGACTGGACAAATAATGTTTATGAACCCAAATCCAGCTTCTTGCAAATGGTCAGTGGAATGCCTCTCCAGGCAACTGCTTCAAAATAAATCCTGCTCTCAGTTACTTGTCCTGGCATGCCAACATATAAAGCATCCAGTCATACAAATTACTAGTAATCCTCAAATGGCACCCAACTGCATATCCTCATAAAATATCTCCTGTTTTCATATGCAAGCAGTTTATCTAGTATCCTATGATAGGTGGGTAGTGACGAGAAATGAGAACAGTAGATTATCCACAATTCTCTATCAGATCTGCCTCTATCAAGTACCAAACAGATCCATACACATATCGTTGTAGAGCTTTTTATAGCTTGTCACACAAAGTCTCAGTGACTGAACTGAAATGAGTAATGTATTCCTACAGGGAATGAGATATCAAGCTGAGGCTGGCATATCTTAGCCTTAGAGCAGAGAACTGGTGTACTGTAACTAGTTATCTAAATTCAAAATAAAATAGTGGTGAAGTTAAGTTGCTTATGATTACGTTAGGCTATTATGATATTTATATGGAAGATGCTGAAAATTAATTTGATATGAATGCAAGTGTTAGCTGACAATTTACTACATTACAGCAGCAGTATGGATAGAACACACATTTGAAGAATCTTAATTCTGCACGAATAACGTGAGTGTGTCTGTGTTTGTGGGCATGTGTGTACACACATCCATGCTTCACGAGCACTCATATTTCAATTATATAACCCTCTCTTCTGGCCTATTATGCATCCAAAAACAAATGGCAGGAATAGCAAATAGTTTGGGTGAAGCCAAGAACAAGTAAGCTTTCTCAATTGTTAGTGAACATGGAAAGCTGAGATATTAAAGACTTTATCAAGTACACATTGATTCTTAAAAGAAGGAAAAAAAAAAAAAATCCCTATTTGTCTTTCCATATCTCATATTTCTTCAAACTTTGGAACAAACTAACATATGACATCACTGAAATAGCAGATGTAAAAGCCATATATTGGGCTTTTTGCCACTATATGCGTGAAGCTGCAAGCATTAATTATGGACATTTCTGGAGGATCTGGGAATCCCTAATTAACATTCTACTTCCCACACTACAAAGGGTGCCAATACCCCTTTGCCCAGCCACTAATTCTTGTGTTGAATTAATAAGGTACTTCTGTGTGGTTTTTGTGCCCTTCTAGTTTCCTTGTTCTATAAGGCTCATAAGTGGTTGAAACTCTTTTCTGCATTTAACCTGCATCTTTTAAGATATTTGATAATTACTGATAAATTTGTCAAAATAAAACAAAATGCTGTTCAGACCAAGGAGCCCTAGGAGATAAAAAGGAATGCAAAGCTCACTGGAATCTTTATCAATTGCAGGGAGAGGTTTTGACTATGTGCACCCACACATCTGATCTCAGTGTCACACAGGGTGACTTTATTGTACATATTTGCAAGAATGAGCCCAAATGTATATCATCACAGCAGGCATACTGGTTCAACCAGTAAGATTCCCAACAAGTACCTCCAGATGGACTTAAACCCATATATTCTCCCATCTGTCCTCTGCACTTATGCTTTTCCAGTAGCATCAGAGGTTTCAAACAGCCCATACTTAGTACTGGATTTTTACTCATTCTCCTTCAGTCCCATACATAGCATGTATTGTGGATTAGCAATCAAAAAAACTGTTTCATCAAAGTCTGCAAATGGGAGCTAGTGAAAAAGAAATGGAATTTAATGTGAAAACAGGTAATGCTAGAGTTGCTGTACTGATTGCTTTTTTCTTTTTTTTTTTTAAATACTGAATTCACTTACAGCCTCTGCTTTTTATTTGCAATGAAGCTGCTATAAAATTTTCCATCAATCGTAGCTGGTTTGCAGAATTAAGGGCTACTGCTGCACAATTTAGAAATACAGATTCTTGACCTTTTCTATTATGATGTTTCTACAACATCCTTTGGCAGCAAAGCCCATCGTCTAATCGATCGTATAGTAATTGTCCTAAAACTTAACATAAATTGTTCCTGACAGTGCCTAAGCACATAGCATTTTTATTTACGTCCACTGACATATAAAAATAAAATACTCCTTTTCTCTTTGTAACACTCTGTAACAGGCTGGTAGACTTAATATTTTGTGCAGAAATAAAAGAGATCATGTGTTCTGCCCTGCTTAAAAAAACACAAAAAAACCCCCCAAAACACCACAAAAATCCCCCAAAGCACAAAAAACCTCACAACCTTAAGAATAAAGACAACTAATTCCAAGTCATGCTGGTAGATGAGTAGCTCCCACCAATATAAAAAATTGAAGCACCTTTTCCAGATGAGAAAATCAGAAGAGAATAGGGGACAAAGAAAAACCTCAGACAGACTAAGAATGCACTAAGATTAAGTAAGGTTTATACGGTTTCACTAATAAATCAAAGCCAATAACACAAAACTTGAGGAAGGGATTGACTTTTGATATTATTTCAGTCTATATTGTTCAGCTAAAGATTCGACAGGTATATAGTCCATTTACATGCAGCTTTTTGCATATGCAGCAAAATTTATGTCTCCTGCTCAAGTTTTATACCAGTTCTGTTAAACTTCGAAGATTGATTGCACTGCTGTTCTCACGAAGGTCAAACAGGTGACGCAAACTTCTGCTGCTTTTAGTTCCCAAATTTCTGAAGAGTTACCTTAATTCTGTGGGGTTTAGGTTTACTTGATTAAGGCTGTAGCCATGCTTAAATACTTCAGTGGGATGGGAAAAGGCAATTTTTTCTGCATAAAACAATAACATAACATTTGGCAACCCATACCCCTGCATTACTGCCTTAATTTTCTCTTTGCATCAAAAATAGATTAAAACTGCAGTCCCTTTTTTTTTATTCTCCATTTCTTTAAATAAAATTATTTTACATTTTCAATGAACTTAGGTAAATTTTCCATTGAAGTACCTATTCCTTGAAAGAAGATGACCATGGTAACTCATCATCATGATAATTCATCTTATCTCTTCTAGCTTTCCATTTTTACACCAGAGAATCTGTATAGTCTTCTTCCAGATTTACCAGCATCTTACTGCCTCACCTTCTTCAGTCTAGCATCCTGGCACTGACTACACCAAACCTGTTTGCCAATTTTAAATTACTATTCCCTCACTAGGGAACGTAACATACTTTTTCACTGGGTCTGTCTTCATAGGCCCTTACTTTGAAGTGACTGAGTCGACAGCAATATATATACAATGTAACACCATGAAAAGTGTTTAAAAACAGAAGTTTAGTCATTCTTTTCATACATTGTTCCAGCTGGTTGCATATGTCTAAATATGAGCACAAATCAAAATATTGGCTTTTCACAGAATCATAGAATGTTTAGGGTTGGAAGGGACTCATCTAGTTCCAAACCCTCTGCCATGAGCAGGGCCACCTTCCACTAGATCAGGTTCCTCAAAGCCTCATCCAACCTGGCCTTGAACACTTCCAGGGAGGAGGCATCCACAATTTCTCTGGGCAACCTGTGTCAGTGTCTGACCACTCTCACAGTAAAGAATTTCTTCCTAATACCCAATCTAAACCTACCCTCTTTCAGCTTAAAGCAATTTCCCCTTATTCTAACACTACCTGCCTTTGTAAAAAGTCTTTTATTCACAATTAATTTATTCAAATGTGTATAAGCCTAATGCCCATTTTTGTATCCTTCTCTTTGCAATGATAACCAACAAACTAGAAGTAGATTTCACAGGAAGAGCTGAAGAAAGGTCCATACCCTTCTCTGTTTCAACTTCCACTAGTCATGATGAGGTATGGTACAGCCTGAAAATTTAGGTTTTATGGACTCTGTTTCATTCTAAGCAGAGGTATAAAGTTGAAGTGGAAGTGGACCAAATCAACACCTGATTTTATTTTGAGATTACATTCTACTACTCTAATAACAATAGGAATTTGGACAGTTTTGCAGGCTAAGCAGTCTTCTTCATAGAAGAAAATTATTTAGAAGTAATATTGCCTAGTAACAAGGGTACTAAGTCAAAATTTGTACTTGGAATCCATTCCGCACATTGGCACTTCATAGTTTTGTGACTATAGCCAATTCACTTCATTTCTCTTGTTTTCTATATCTGCTCTGGTTAAATAATTAATAGGAGCAAAGGGGGACACATTCCCATTCAGTGTACACAGACAGTAGCACCTCAGAATTAACTGATTCTTCTTCTTGAGTCTAGTTGAAAGACATAGGCAATAATAAACTAAACAGCAACAACAGCCTTCAGTAAAATTTGTACAATTTCAGAAGAATATAAACTGTTCAAAGGAAAATATTACTAGGATAGAGAATACTTTCTAACAGCTGATAGGATTAAATGCAAGAACTGGCTGTCTTCTCTACACCTCCACCAAAACAAGCATGAAATGATAAAAGAGCCTTGCTGTCAGCCATAGGATATACCTAACAGACAACTACATTGAAGACAAATGCTTTACTCCTGCACCTTTTTTTCCTGTGGGTTTCAGGAGAGAGTAGTGGAGGTAAGAGGGTAGATAGACAAGGGACTTTTATTGATTTTGTGTGCTATACTTGCTTTTGCTACTTATTAAGAGCTGTGGAAATTGCCCATAGCTATCTTTTTCCATGCTTGTTTGTTGGTTTTTTTTTTTCCTGGCCGCAATACTGTCACTCTTGTCTTTGTTCATGTCCTGGAAAAGCAGCTCCTCAAGGACCACTACTACAACAGCAACAGACATCCAAGCCATACAAATGAATACAGTAAAAGATGTGTAAACACTTTGCAACATTTCAAATTCTCCTATTAATCAACACCACAGTCCCTTAAAGAGGTGAAGGCCTTCAACACACAATACCTACAACAGCTAAGACCATCCAAAAGCACATGATGGCAAGAGAGATCCCATAGGATCCGGCTGTAAAAGACTGCCTAGTTTTAACTGTGGGTCTTTTTTTCAATCAGATAAGACTCACTGCAATTCCTTTAAGAATTTGTAATAGTGTCAACAACAGTGCAGTAGAGACAGCAGCTTTCCAAGCATCTGTTGTGTCAGTGCTAGGGCCATCAGCATAAACAGATTCTGCAAGACACAGTTCTCCCATGTGAATTGGTAAGACTGAGCCAATTCTCTCCATTCTGCACTGATCACTGATGAAAAGGATTTTCTTTGAATTGAAGGGTAAATGTTGCAAGTTCCTTGTATGTTTCTCAGCATATTTTATGCCTTTATGTCCCTGAATTTCTTCTGATAAATGCACATTCCAATCTGATAAATATTCCCTGAGGAGTGCCATGCATTCTGCCTGTCCAGACATACAAGGAAAAAAAAAAAAAAAATTAAAAAACAACCTATGGATGACTAAATATTGATGAATATGGTGTGAATTCTAAGGCAGGTTCTCCTCTCCTCTGTCTTCCACTTCCTAATTTACAGAGTCTGCAGTATTTAGAGTCACAATGTCAACCAAAGTCAGAAGAAATAGAATTCTAGAAAGCATTACAACCATCATTAGCACTCTCTATCCCGACTACTTATCAGACGCATATAAATCTTGATGCCTATGTGACTCACTATGATGAAATTAGAGCAAACAGAGCAAATGCATGTCTACTGCTTTTATCTCTAACCTAGTCAGACAGTCATCAATATATCTGAGCTACAGCAATATATTCTGTAATATTTCAGAATATTGTTATTATTTTATTAAACCAAATATCTTTAGTATTTACTCCTTCTATATCTCCATAGTTTCCTAACAGATAATCCCTCTGCAGCACTGACTGAACGATCCAACATTTCATACAACAGCCTCATATGCTTCCTTTTCTAAAAACCACTATATAATTTATTTTCAAATATACATTTAATTTATGCCTAATATGGTGCAAGGAAAACTAAAATCAGCATGCACAAAGGGAAGGAAGCAATGCAGTTCGAGTCAGTTAAAGCGTGTGGTATCTCTGTTCATAACTGCATGTATTATAAAAGCACAGAAGCTCTATGTTCACACCAAATCAATCCTTCATTTACTCTCAGACATTTTAATCTGTTTCCTTAAAAGGACAGGTACTGATAAAGATTTGAAAGAGAGACCGAATTAAGAAAATGACAGGAAAAAAGAATCCCTGCTGCTACGAAACAGCACTCTCACCAGGACTGCATTTCTTGAATATTCTCTTTCAAGGAGAAGAGTGTATCATTTTTAGTATTTAGCCAAGGAAGGTGACAGACTGAAATCAGTGTTGCTAAAACCAAGGCAGGTAGTGTGAAATCGAAGGAAGTACAGAACTGAGAACTTTGAAAGAGGAAAGGGGTTAAAATCCTTTTTCATCTTTAGAAAATGAGCACATTATTCCAACTGAGCTAACATGCTCAACTGTACTGCTAGATTACAAGGAAGCTAAAGACAAAGGTTTCATTCACAAGTCTACCGTTTTACAAGAGAGAATCTCCTGTGCAGATGTTAAGTAAAGTCACGTCTGATTAAGTTCACTTGTGTCACCTGTGACAGTGGACAACACTTTCGGAATCAAAATAGAAAGAGAAACCTTGATCATGTATCGGTCAGCATCCTGCACATTGTTCAGATTAAAATTTAGTACAGCAAAGTGGCACATGTAGATATTCATTGTCTTTATGATAAAAGTCATGAAGAAACTGAATAATCTTCCTATTGATTTTTACCACTACCTAATAAAAATACCATCTCTTTCTAATAGCAAGTTGTGAAATAGCTTTAAACATCACTGATTTTCCATCACTTATTTTCTTTTATCACAGGAAATGTTCAAAATAAATCTCTATCTATGTTGCTTAGAAATGTACCTCTCCCTGATGTCTGTCTTGCCCACAATGCTTCTGCTTTGTGACATCACAATTAGCCATCATGGAAAGGAATATGAGATAATAAGCAGAATACTTTGGGTCAGCTCCTGGTCCAATTAAACTAAGATTCATGCCATTCACTTCAGCAAGGCCAAAATTTCACCTTTCAACTTCTGCCAATGAAAATTCAGTGAGAATAGCTGAAAAGAACATGGCATCCAGTTTTTATGTGTTTGATAAATAAATTCAGCAG
>NW_010292956.1:0-9342 GCF_000700745.2 Antrostomus carolinensis | reverse complement strand
GGAGGTTTGGCATTTGTTTTCATGGAAACACAGATGAACCTAACTCATGCAAATAAGCTGTGGGAGCAGAAAAACATGCATGCATTGGAATATTTTGTAGAAAGTGACATTTTCCATGCAAAGCTTATGATTTTAGGAAGTTATTAGTTGTCCCAGCAGCCAAATTAAAAGAAGTCATTCTACAAATATGCAGAAAATTACTTTGTTTGTCCCTGAATTGCACATCATTTTGTTTAGTTGTGAATTTCTGGCAATGTGCTGTGTGATTATATTAGTTCTTTATGCTTACTGAGGCAGCAAGGAAGAGTATGAGACTTTCGACATGTTAGAGGGTTAGCATTTACATCACTTTATTTCATAAGTTTGTCAAACTATGCTTAAACATTATTTCAGATTGAAAATAATAACGTACCCATGTGATACACTAATTAGCATCTACCTCAGAACTGTAGCAAGTGAAAAAAAAAGAAATGTATGACAGAAAGCTGACGCTATAAATATTTTTAATCTGTTTCTGCCCTAATATGTTAATATTGCTCATTTATCACAGAAAAGTAGCATGTGTGCTGACCTAGCACGGCAACTTTTTGCAAATGCACAATAGCCAGCTACTAATGGCTTTGAATGCTATTAGTGCATTGTGGTGAGAATAAATGTTATCAACGAGTTTTTAATGACTTCAAATGAGATGTCTCTGTGCAGCAGCAAGGACAGGCACAAACATAATACACTGTGTTCTATTAATAAGAGAACAACCATTTTTTCCTTCATCAAGATGATCCTCTTCAGGCCGGAAGTATATGGTAGGTGATGGCTTTTTGACAAAAATCAAAAGACATTCTCCTAGTCCTAAAAGAATATTCCCTAAAAGGCATTACTCTCTTCCTCCAGAGCAAGCAGATTGCTTTGGACTCTGACAGAGCCTTAAACAAATAGCCCACATCTGAAAAACACATCTCAACAAAAAACTTTAAACTCCCTGCCTAACGTACGATGAGCATACAGAAAGGTTAACAACAGAAGGTCGATCTCTACTTATTTGTAATCCACTGAGGATTTTAAAATACGAACATTTCCATTTTCCTTTTTTGATTGTCCCTTATGACTTATTATCTTCTTTTAGTACTCTTAACTACATAGCATTTGTCAAACATCAGAAGCATTTGACAGCTTACCCTTTAAAAAATACAAGAAAAGAAAACTGAAATATATTTCTGCATATTCTGTACAGCAGCAAGTAGGCATAAAGCTCTTGACAACACTACTGGAGCTGGCAAGAGGCACTTCACACAATGAGGCAAATTCAGACTTATTTTATTGTCCAGCATAACTTTACTGAATTTCTATGCTTTAGTTTTAGCACAGAATTAAAGGTTTTCCTCTCTATTTCTTACTACCATTGCAAAGGAATTTGGTGAATGATCGGGTATCACCAGGATAGAGCATTTTTCTTCATACAGCAGAGCAGGAGCTGATCATTTCAGGAAGGTTATTATGCTATGTAATAACATAAGTGAGCAGCAGTTGCAAGGCTCTCGGTATACAGCTTCTAGGGCCGCATAGTGAGAACACTTTGCATTACTTAAGTGGAAGTAAAAAATTACATGCAAAGCAGAAAATGCAGTGAAATACAGTTTTGAAATTATGAGATTGGCACTGCATATCCAACAATTTATTCCCATTTAGTAGTCAGTGGTAAAGAGACCAGACATGGCAACTCATAGCTAAACATCTAATTTGCAAGCTGAGGATCACTGCGGTCTTCATACGCAGTTGTTCCTGATTAAATCCATGCAAACACAGTAAGACTTGTCCCTGTTTAGTTTAAATCACTTTTAAACCTAGATTCCCCTTGACATGCTTGTTCTCCACCAACCATTCCTGTTTTATCCTCTCTTCAGCATGGAGGAACAGGTGTGCCCTGACTAGAAACCTTCTGCTGCTCAGTGTAGAAGGATATTTCCTTGCTCTTAACCTAAATTTTGCCCATAGGGAGACTCCAATTACACAGATATTGGAATACAAATCCTGTGCTCCCTGATGTGCTGCATACCAGGAGCTGTGGAAGAGCCAGACCTCATGTGCGCAACATCCTCCACAGTCTAGCCACTGAGGGTATTTTACACACACAGGCTCTGGCAAGATTTCACTCCAAAAGGGCCTCTACAAACAGTCCTATGGGAGACAGACAACAGTCCATGTGTATGGTCTGCTTGGTGAATTCTCCAGCAAATATACTTAGCTTTCAAGAAAAAGGATGTTTTTGCTATTCACCAGCCATACAAACTCAGTTTCTACTTACGGGCTTCCAAAGCCCCAAAGGGCTTCTCTCCTCCCCATTCCTCATCAGTGGTAACTATGCTTCCACAAGTTAAATTACGTCCTCGATTACACCTATGCAACAAATACACATTCTCCCAGACTTCGAAACAATTTGCCTATGATGGTTTTATACAGGTAAAAGCTACTCAAAGCCGTTATGATTATGCTATCACAACATTCTAAGCAGTCCTGTCACTGGTTCATGAGATGACCCTTGGCTTATTCTTTCAAGATACATTGATTCATCAGAACTAAAACCATGTTTTAAAAAAACAGCAAAAGAATCCCAAACTTATCTGACTGAATATGGAAAAAGAACTTTGCAGTTGTTTTAACTGCAGGTTTTAACGTGGGCTTCAGAATCAAAGTATGCTTGAGCATATAAAGTTGTCAGTTTGTTTTGGTTTTTTTTTAATTCCTAATCCTAAAGTAATTGATAATCTGTTGTTTTAATTCCAGTTCTAAGAATCACATAGTTTTGTAATTATTGTTGTTTCCAAATGATCACCTAAACTCTAGCTCGAGGAAAAAATGGCTTCTAGTCCTTGCAGTTGTAGAAGACAGTTTGAAAAGATGACCCAATTACATTTCAGAGACTTGAGTAGATGCACACACAGAGATTAAAGAATAATGATGATTTCAGACATTCCTGATTTTGTGGAGACCCAATTAATTTCAGTTACATAAGCTATGCAAGCCTTTCTAAAGGTTAGGAAGATAAAATTAAAAAAAATAAAATAAAAATAAAAAACCCCAACAGTAAATTCTCAGATTCAGAACTCCTCTTCTTCTGCTGAACTCATCTTTTAATTTCCAGTTTTGCAGGCACTTAGGGATAGTGTAGAGAGAAAAGAGACATTCCAACTCGCTTAATGAGAAGCACAGAGCTCAATCGCATTAGGACCAGATCATAAATTTAAATTGTATCTTCTTCCCCCCCCCCCAAAAAAAAAGTGATATTACACAGTTCCTGCCTCTCTTGCTGTGTGGAAAGAACACAGGGAAGCTTTTTGCATGGCTAGTACAAAAATCTAACCTTTGTCAAATGCTCTGCCATTTGAGGAGAAAGAGGAGCAGCATGAAGAAGGGAAGAGGAAGAACGCACCTTATTCTCCTCCACTAAATAAGAACGTGGTCACACTTACACATGACCCTCTCTTTTTTTATTATTTATGAAAGGTTTTTTTCTCAACGTTTATTATTGATATTTAACCTATTAAAAGTTATTTTTTTGTGTGTGAAAAGCACTTTGAAAACTGTTATGAAAAAAAAGAAAACAGAAGCAGGAAGTAGGCCTTAGCTCTTATGAAAGACAATCTCCCAGTCACTTCAAGGGGACAAGGTCAGACCTTTCCTTTTTTCTCATGCATTTGCATTATTGACTTTATGAAAAAAAGGCAAGGTCCTAAGTAGAGAACTCGCTGTGCAAACCAAAGATGCCTGTGTGATCCTGTGTTACTAGCAATGGCAGCTCCCAGCCGCGCACCACACGCTGGCTGAGACACTGGCTATTTGCACAGCATTCAGATACCACTTTGCCATGCTATGCAAACCATTAAATGACACATCTACTGCGGTGATGAAAACTCCCACCTGTTGACACATCCATGGCCTGGCACTCCAAAGTACAGCGTAGAGGCTGAGAAACATCTCCATCCGCAAGCTCAGCCCCTGCCCAAAACTGTGCCCTCAGACTGCATCTCCTCACCTGTCCACAGTCCCTCTGCATGAACATACCCTCCCCTTCCATCTCCTCGAGGAAATATGCCCAGGCTGCATTTTGACAGCAGGTGCTTTAAACAGTTCAATGCATTGTGTGGGTGGAGTAAGATTTAATCATACTACTGACTTAAAAAAAAAAAAAAAACAAAAAACAAAAAACAACACAAAAACAAACCAGCCAAAGGATAGCCTTGTTAGTATACAAAAGAATAAAGTGGTATTTTTAATTAAGATTTTTTTTCCCCATATGGTAAATTATGTTTGTTGTAAAATCACATATTTCATTACTAGTAGGTTATTTACAATATTTCTGATCTGTCCAACAAAATGGTACACGGTTTAACTGTTCTCTTTGAGGTGATTTTTTATTAGTCATATAATCTATTTTTCTACTGATTAGGGAAGATGACTCAGTACTAAATATTCTGTCTCCTCGTACAATTGATTTTTTGTGCTTTTTTTCTTCCAATATTATTTTCTCCAACACAGTTTTGCTGGCTAGTCTTTATTAGTATAAATCATCTGCAGATGTGTTAAGAGATTTCACACTACAGCTTCAAAGACTTTTTCTAGAAACTCTGGAGAGCAAAGCAATTTTTCATACCTAATTCCATTCTTCTCTTCCCCACTGACGTAACTGTCAAAGAAAATCACACCTATGCTGACAGCACAGTACAGAATGAACTCGGATCCATACAGACTATTTCTGCAGAGGCCCAGAGTCCAGAGGTGAAAATTAGCTATTACTCTAAACAACAGAACTGGCCAAAAAAAAAATCTGCTGTTGAAGACCTCACCCCTTATGGGTGAGATTAATCAGGAGCAAAATCAACCTAGCTCCAGGCAAGAACATCAGATTCCCAGTCCCTGCCAGGTTTCCTCCATGAGAGCAGCCAGACGTGCTGACAATGTCACCAGCAAACCAGCCATGGGTTCTCTCAGGCTTATTCCTGCCTTCAGACAGCAAGAGAGACACCACCAGCCACCTCCCCACACCCCTGCAGCTCACAGCTGGCTGTGTCACTACCCCCCTAATGAATCTTCTGCTGACATTTAGTCCAAAGCATCTTTTGTTTTGTTCTGTTTTGTTTAAAGGGGAAAAAAAAAAAAAAAAAAGACAACCCACAAACAAACAGGAAAGTACATTAAACCAAACACTTTCAATTTACATTACGTTTGGATCACTTCCTCAGCGGCCTGCCTGTGGAAAGCTAGCATTTTGCAAACTTTCAACTAAAGCAGGAACAATATTCAATACCGACAGGATGAAATGAATCAATCTGCCCATGGCTTAATTCACAAAGGCAAATTTCTCTTTCACAGTCTCGTCTCAGAAATGGGAAATAAACTTCTGTACTTCAGTATCCATTTCTGCTGGAGGAGAGGGCAGAATTAGGTCAGTTTGGTGGATTTTTTTGGCATTCTACACTTTTCATAGGATAAAGTCTGACAAAGGGACAGACTATCAAAACTGAGACGGAAATTAATTGATCTACAGCAGTGCAGTAAAATCAAAACGTGACTTAATCTGGTTATTACTCAACATAACTTACAAAAGAAGCAGGTCTTTGTGAAGTCTTAAACAGATTAATTTGCTTGGTTAGCAGGCTTAGGGCTTGTTAAAGGCCCACTAAGGTGCCTCGTTGCTTTCAATGATCTCTGGCTCATTGCTCTTTTCACACTGTTCAGTAGCTGGCTAGAGTATTTCTGTATTTCAGAAATTTCTTCTAACTTCACATAATTTCAGAATGATCGTAGAATAGACTGACCATAGGATTTGTGAGGGGGAAAAAAAAATAAAATCTGAGTTAATCTATCTGGACAAATTAGTCCTATCAGATATCCCATTAAAATCAGTCCAAACTAAAAGTAGCCTTTTAATCATCTGAGCTACATAACTGAGCCACCATATATCACAGCCAGTACACAAATAACCAAAAGCTAATGAAATACAGTGCTGTACTTCAAACAAAATCAATCAACAATTTCTTAAAATTTCATACAGAAACCTAGTGAATTTCTTTCTCCCCTTTTTTTTTTTTTTTTTAAATCCCATCTGATGTGAGTTAATATCAAGCAAAAGCATACAGAGAAATTTCTAGCTGATGAGTTGCTAAGTAAGTCTGTTACTACAGAAAATATGTTCACATTTTTAACAGGTACAAACAAACACAACTGACGAGAAGAACACAATCAATAAAACAGTTTCCAAAAATCTTAAGACTGTTTATCTTAAGATCAGATCTGAGTGATTTCAATTAGATGCAGATCTGTTGGTATTTCTCATCTTTGCCAGCTTGTCAGACAATTGCCTCCCAAGCAACTCCGGTGATCAGGCTTTCTCAGTTCAATCATTAACCCATTCTTTAACAAAAATCAAATTAAAAAAAAAAAATTAAAAAGAAAGCGATGGCACTTCGAGTTCTTTTTCAGAGGGACAGGTATGGATTGCAACCTGAAAGGCACTAACTGTACTACAATCATCATTCAAATGTATTTTTAAAACCAACAGTGGGGCATAATAACAAGTTTGCAAGTTTTCTGCTACCTGCTGCTGTGTTCTGTACACAGTAGGGTAAAACACTGTTGTGCAAAGTTAATTGCTGGATAAAGCTGAAAAGTTTGATTAATAATGAGTACTCATCCTGCATCTGCACTTTATTACCATAAGCCATTACACTCATCTCTCATAAGGTAAGCGCACGTGAGCCAGAATTACAGCTAATTTACAAGAATAAAAAGCAAATCAAACTACTTTTCACCTCCTAGGTGTGGTACATTCTTATGTGCCTCCTCAAATCAGAACTACAGGCTGCTGAGAAACACCACTATGCCTTAAAAAGAGCCAGAGCGTGTAAACCCAGAGTTACAACAGATGTTTTACATTGGCTTTTATACAAGAGGAGTGTGGATGCATTCTGTTCGTCAAAGTCTGTGGAAGATTTAGGGATCTATCTGGATGAAATCCACTGCATAAATATGCTGTTATCAGTACAGTTCTGCCTTAGATAAACTTCTGGCAAAGTAGAAGCTATGAAAACTGTTTAACTTTCTGTAATTAAAACAATATTGGAATAATCATGTTTCACCCTGACAAAATATCACTGGAGACAAAGGAAGACCTTAACCATTGCTTGTAATAGGCCTTTCAAAATAAAAACCATATCCATGAAAGCAGTAATATTTTTTTTTACTTCTGTGATATATTTCCTTCCATGAAGACATGTTACAAAATAAATGCTATTTTTCATTGTGTTCTAAAAATGTCTGCTTTGAACTATTTAAACTATTTTAATTACTCACTTTTTAATCAGCATAAATAAAATTTGTTCACTGACCCATATATTTCTTATCTAAGTGAACCAAGCTACTTCTCACAGATCATTTAGTGTAGGTTAGCCAGCCTTTGTGAGCAGCGTATAATGATATGCAAACTAAAACCATAACTATGTCAATTTAAGGTCAAAAAGGCCTATTTGTGGTTATTATGGAAATCAGTTTAAACGCGAGGTGGCTAAACAATGCGTCTTTGCGTACTAGCTCAGCAAAAAAAAAAAAAACAACAAAAAAAAACCACAAACAACCTGCCAACATCTGCTTTTTGAAGTGTCAGATAACATTATTTCCAGGATGACATCAAGGGCCTTCATTGGCTATGCATAAGGTCAGTGAATATTAACTTCATTTACACTTGGCTGAGAATTGGCTGGTGCCAACAATAGAGGTTTAGATCCTCTGCTGAGCAGGGTTAAAAACTGACAGAAAGCTGCCATTGAGGAAGATGGATGATCGTACTAGCTGACCCTATTCCTCCCCAAGTGTCACAGCTTCAGCCTCTTTTCTATCTCCGCAACAAAAGACCCTCTCTGAGCTTCCCAGTGGCCTTCAGCTTTATTGGTGCTAACAGGCCCAGACATTTTCATCGATTGGATTCTCTACCTCTTAAACACAAGAGCTTGCCCTCCTTGGCTAGCCAAACCTTGGCACAGATGTCTTTTTTTGTAATTGCTTCTCTGCTGTCTGTTGGGAAGGATGCAATCGGACAGGCGAACATCATGTCAACACAGAAAACACTTCACCGTTTATCTCAGTTTCCCAATGGCATTTTAAGGAAAGTTATACCCTGTTTGCCTGGGGGGAGGTTAACCCTTCAATGGCTCAAAGTGTCTGTAAGTGAAGAAAAAGAAGTTGCTGTAACATTGCTGTAATAAAATTCTCATGCATTTATCCTACACATACTTCACAAATGATGACTTCATTTTTTCAGTCAAACTATTTGAAATACACATCTCTAAATACACAGAAATCAGTTTAGTATTGTTACTGTGTATGCTTCTGTATCAGATCCTCAAGGGGATTTTCAGTCAAGTTCAAAGTACATATTTTATAAATAATAATGCTTGAATAGTTAATAACAAACATCTGTAGAATTTCCAGTCTATTTAAATCTGAGGCCACAAACTTAATAAAATTCACAAAAATATATTGGGAGCTTAAATGGTTTAGAACATACCTATTACACAGAATGAAAACAATTGGACATCTTTTAACATTTGAATGATAGAATGACTGGGAAAAGGATATAAAGGAAACATAACAGAGCTGTATGCAATACTTTGGGGTTGAAGAAAAAAAAACCTGATGTTCTTTCATCTAAAAAAAAAAATTAAAAAAAAAATCTGCTACTAGACATTGCTGGCAAAAGAGTAATGGATTCGACAAGCCACTTGTTTGATCCAATACATCAATTCCTGTCTTTCTGCATACACCATGGAAATACCCAGCCTCCTATTATAATTTATTTATCTTTCGAGATTCTGGGCCATGCTGCATGCGCTTTGTACCAGACTGGTTGTGCAAAGCCACCCTTAAAGGCAGTAAGTATAGCTAGCCAGAGGTCTGCTCTCCCACCCAGGTGCAATCAACAGGATTATAACAACCCTTGCTCTGCCTAACAGAGTTTTATAGCCAGAAGCAAAGGAGCACAGATTAAATGCCCCTATTAAAACCCATAGCTCTAGTTACCTAGCAGGGACTGGAGCACCTGTCAGAAACAAGGACAGTCTAAAATCCATGCATATAAAAAATGATGAAAAAAACAGGCAGGGAGAGCACCAAAACTAATTTTTACAGAGCTATAGGTTGTGTAGTAAGTATTATAGAGTAATTCTCTTAAATATTAAGGTAGAAATGTCAAATACAGGGAGGTCACAGACATGGAAAAAAAAAAAAAAAAACAACATAATCGAACCTGTACAGCTTATAAAGGTAGTATAAAGTATATATATATACTTATAT
>NW_010292955.1:25916-53456 GCF_000700745.2 Antrostomus carolinensis | reverse complement strand
AGGGCGGCCCCGCGCGGGAAGGGCGCTGCCAGGTGGTGCCTTCCGTGGGGGCCGCCCGCGGGACGCGGGGAGCCGGCGTCCGGCCGGGGGCCGCTGCCCTCGCCCACCCCCCCGCTCCTCAGACATCTTCACCTGCCGTGCACCTGCTGCATTTCTCTGTTGTTTTGGGCATAAATCCTTCAGGTTGGGCTTTGAGGTGTGACTTTCCTTCTCCTCCGTTTTTTCCTTTCCCTCTCATTTTCTAAGTGAACTGCGATTTTTTTTCCCTTTCCATCAATATCCACTTTTTTTTTAGTGTATGAGTGTGTGAGAGAGAGCCATCTATTATCACCCTATCCAGCGTGCTTTGCTGTGGGTTTTAGCGACAGAGCCATCGGGAAAGCTGTGGATCATTACTTTTTCTAAATTCCAGAAGCAGAAATAATTTGAAAGCACTGGATTAACTGGGTCACTGCCTGAAAACATCATAGCTTTCCGGTGGAGGCATGTGGTTAGATGTTTTCAGGACTTTGCCCTGAAATTGTAATTCCTCAGAAGCCTACTTGTTTTATCTGTCAGTAATGTGCTTTGCATACCGGTGGCATTGTGTGAATAATGGTAACCCTGGAGAGCTCGGCTGGATGAGGAGGTGGAAGAGGCAGAAGCACTGAGGAAACTGGGGCCCGGATCCTGCAGCCATGCCTGTGCATGGGCTGAGCAGCTCTACGGGCCGGGGCACAGGTTTAACTGCCTTGTCTTTCTTCCTTGCCTGTTGTTGCAGGCATATTCCTGGCAGACATCACTGACAAGGTATACTGGAAGTGGAGAGAGCACTCAAGGGTTTCTCCGAGATGGAATGTTTTTCGATTTAAAGTGAAGCCTTTAAACCCTTCGGCCTTGGCCATTGACACAGCTCGAGTCAAAAATAGTTCTTTTCCTGAAGTACTCAAACTGTTTAGGCTGAGTTGAGCTCTTTTTCCGTAGCACTGATGGCTGTATAAATTCAAATAAAATTAGAAATGTTATTAATGGAAGTTATGCAGAATTCTTAGGTTCTGACAAAGGACAGGCTCGAATGTTGCTTCTGTAACCAAGGTAGGCAGAGCCATGCCTCCAGTCTCACTGTCTGCAGGGCTGCTGCTGAGTCTGATGTAGAAAGTTTAGGAAATGTAGTGGTTGTTGACTTTATTTTAACTTATTGGGAGATTAGAATATATTTAATTTGGATGTGTGCTTGCAGTTTGTTTGCATCTTATCCATCAGCAGTTCATGATATGATTAAAGGATCTTTTATTTATAAAAACTTTCTGCAGTATCTCTTTTAGCTTGATATCACTGTAACTCCTTGTTTGTTTTCTGTTTAGACAAGACAGTGGTTAACCACATTTTGAGATTTGAGGGGGTTTTGTTGTTGTTGTTTTGTGGTTTGGTTAGGGTTTTTTTAAGGCTAAATAAATATGCTGCTGCAACAATCCAGGTTGATATGCTCAAGGACTGTAGGCCATGTTGAATACAAAGGACGATTTGGGTCTAAAAATGGATGGTCAAAGATCCCAAAAGCAAGTGGGCTGTTTTGCCAAATAAGGAAACTTGGCACATTCTGCTGTGTATTTTAAGATAGCACAAGTGTAGTGTGCTACTACTTTATTGGCAATATGTTGGCAGCGTGCCTTCCTGAAAGAAGCACTGAATCCTGCTTTGTGGAACCACACAGTGAAGTGAGGGCAGCGAGTGGCGTGGTTGTTCCCTTTAATAAATTACAAAGGGTTTTCCTGAAGTAATTGAATATTTAAGCAGCGTCAGGTGCACATGCGGGATGAGGGATGCAATTTTCAGTTCCGCGGTCACGCACTAAGCAAAGTATGAGTTGCAGTTTCTGTGGCATTTGTGCTGAATTCTTTCCTGTCTCTTGCAAGTCCCTCTGTGTAAGCTCGCTATGCTCTGGGAGCAATAGCTGAATGACAAATGGTAGGGTCTTCTGGCTTTTACATGGAATAAAGTAGAGGGTTGGGCGTGATGGCGCTTCCCCTGCGATGCAGGCTGGTTCTGGGGCGCTGGGAGGTTCGGGTGAACGTGTCGGGTTCTTCCAGTGTCGCTGTGCTAGGATGTGCAGGGCAGGGCAGCCTGCGGCGAGGTCGGTTTGCAGCCTCTCTGTCTGGGTGCTTGGGGCTCCCCTCACCTCAGGGGGCTTTAGGGGGAGCAGCAGGCTTGGGACTCCAGCAGGGTACTGGAGTGGGACCCCCATGATGCTTACTCCCCTAAAATGCTGTAATTGCAACAAGCCAGTGGTGGTGGATGATTTCCTACACTGAGCACTTACTACTGTACTGGGCTGAGCTGGCTGTGGCTTAATAGCTTGCTGCAAAGTGACTCTGTGTAATAGAGTCCTGAGATGTTAAATACTAAAGTTAAATAATGTTAAATAATAACTCAACACATTAAATACTGCCAAATATGGCTCAGATCTATTTCTTTTTAGTGTGAAATCAACAGCTTCTAGCAGCATGCTCTAATAAATCTTTTTGAGGAAAAAAAAAACAACACAGGAGAAGATGGAGACGTTGTTGCGAGATTGCAAGCTCATGGTAACCATTAGAAATAAACAGAAAAAGGAGAAAGTTCTCTTTTCCTCCCAAAAGATCCATAAGAATAATTGAAATAACCAGCAATTGAATTACTTCTTGAAATACCTGTCATTCACTGTTTCTGAACTGTCATGTTTTCATTTCATTGACAATGACCAGCAAAGTCAGTCGACGTAGCGTTCCCCACCGCTGCACGACAGTAGTGGTTCAACACTCGAAACTGTTAGTGGGGTAGGACGGTGCTGGTGCCAAACCTTGGCTACGCTGTGTGCCTGCGCGCGGGGGAACTGCTGGCACACCTCTGCCCCAGGCCTGGGGACCCTGTTGGGAGGCCTGCTCTCCTGACTGCACAAGTGTAAGATGAGAAGTGCCGCGGGTTGTTGGAATGATACACTTGTTTCAGATGCAAATTTAAGACTGTGGAGTTTAATGAAATACCCGACTTTGGTTTTTTATTTCTTAACCAATGGTATAAACTTAGATTGTTAAGTATCTTTTAAAACAGGATGACAAGTTAATAACTGTGTGTGGATTTGTCATATGCAGTTGTTACTCTAAACAGTTGTTTTCTCAAACATAACAAAGAGATTGATTTGTCTAATTGAGGACTTGCATCCAAAAACATGTATTATATTAAATATATTTAAACAGATCTGTTGTTTCATCTAGAAGGGGAAAACTGTATACCTGACTTAGGCTGTCATTAATTACAGATCTCTAAATACAGAGTGTCCCATGTAAATCTGTACTTTCTCTGGAAAAAAGCATGTGGAAGAACCTATGATGAATCATTCTTTAAGTTATATTACTTTATTGTATGCTGGTGTCTATAGCATCTGCGGCTGATTGACTGCTGTAGATAAATTTGAAATTGGGAAGCTGTTAAAAGAAAGAACAGTAGCTTCTGCAAATGCTCCTGTGCTGGGCACTGCGTTGCCATTGCATAAATGATTAGCTAAAGTTTTAAGCAGCAAGGAGGACCCATCAGAGAAGTAGTTACTTGTATTTATCGAGTGTCTGGTGTGCATGTTTTACCATCTTGAGGTGTTTTCTGTGAAATCTTGGAATAACATATTTTTCTATGTTAGTGTAACTTTGAGAAGTCACATAATTTACTTATTTATACAAATGATTTGGTTCTTCTGGTTGAACAGTAATTTAAAATAATTTGACAGCTCTTCAGAACTATTGAATTCAGATAATGGAGGCCAGAAGTATTTGTTTCCTGTGATTTATTTTTCTTTTTGCTTGGTTTTCTGTTCCTTCTGCCATCCCAAACACAACCATCTGTTTTCAGGTGTTCAGACTTTCCTGTTAAGTTTATGGTCCAGCTGATGTCTTTGAGTAACATTACTCTTCTGAATAATTTTGCTGTCGGTAAGGAGATTATTCACTGGAGCATAATTATCCATGTGCATAAAAATGTGCAGGGCTATGGCCTTAAATTGCGATGTCTCTGCTTTGGAAAGCTGACCTGTTTGATTTGTCTGTAAAGTGTCACAAATATTTGAGACACCATGTACACAGCATTAACTTGGAGCAGCTGCTGGAGTAAATGAGGCAAATGAGCTTTTGTTTATGAAGAGCTGCTAATTAAGCAGCACTGGCAAAGAGCTTCGCTACCCTCCTGATTTGCAGGAGTGACCCATTTCCTTTCCCTTGAGCTTTCTCTAATGGAAATTTGTGCAGGGCAGTGCAAAAGATGACTCGGGGATGGCAGGAGATCTGATGACAACAGCGGCAAGTTTAAAGCAAGAACAAAAGGTCAGCAGAAGAATTCAGGCACTTGTATTGGGAAAGGAGCTGTCAGAGTACTGGAAGAATGGACTTTATTTCACGTCTCACGGGTAACTGGGGAAAGTGTTTGTGTGCCCTCACCGAGAGCTTTGCAGGCTGGCTGTCAGTGAAAGGCGTGCTTGAAGCCTGCTCCCTCCTAAATATGATGCCTTCTGTAAACATAGTAAAGTTGTCATGGTCTGGTCAGCGCTTGCCTTTACCCTTCTGAGTGGTGGAGAGATGTAAAATGAAGCAGGCAGTTTCAGAGGAGGCTCTATGTTATCTTATGCAGTATGTAGAAAAAATGTTGGTATCTTCATCTCATTTGGAGAATAGCTGCAACTAAATAGTGCCAGAAATTTCTGGTAAAATGATATTTAAAAATTTTGTTCAGATTAGCTGCACAATCAGGAGAGCTGAGGGGGAAATTATGTCTTTGTGTTTGTTACAGAAGGGACTGGGATGAAGGGGTTTTGGCAGTCAGCAGTGGTAGGTGTATTGCAGGTGCGTTTCGCAGCCCTGGACAACACATTATGTGTGGATTCCAACTCAAAAAGCCCTATGGATTGGAGGCTCCCAGAAAACACAGTATGTTTTGGTGCTATAGTTAGACCAGCGTAATTGGAGGTGTAATTTTCATCAGCAACACAAAATCTCTGCCTTTTTTTTTGCTTGTTTTATTCAAACCCGTCTCTTTCATTTATGCTGATAAGTTTATTTTCACTAATTGCAAGTACAGTAACTTTTGCTGGTAATTAAAACTATTTTGTCTGAACTGGTGCATCTGAAATGATCCCACGGCGATTTAAGGCTTGCGGATGGTTCTGGGGGATACTGTGTCCCACAGTCCCACTGAGGACCTGAGGCTTCCTAATCTTGCACCATTAAAAAAAGAAACCTAAAATTAGTCGTTCATGCATTTAGGTGTTGGTTTCTTGAAATTCACTACAGGCATAAGCTTTATCGCTGTGAAATCTCTGAGAAGGACATTCTGTTCCCCTGGCAGCAGACATGGGATCATCTCTTGAAACTGCCGACACCAACCTTGGCACAGGCTGCAGCATTTCACATATTGTAGCCCAGATGAATTACCATGTACTTGTGCTTTGTTACAACATGCAAACAGAACTGAGTCACTTGGGAAGAGACGCTTACCGTGGCCAGGTTTTCCACATCCTTGTGTGAAGCGCTCCTACCTCGCCCCGAGCGCCGGCAGCGCATGTGGTGCGTGCCGAGGCGCCGCTGCCCGCCTGCCGGAGGGCTGCCTGCCCGGCCAGGGCGGCACACGCCTTGTGTGCGGCCATTGCAGCGGGAGAGCCGGCGTGCCCGGCATGCCTGAGCTCCTGGGCAGGCTCGGAGCAGAGGGTGAGCTTCCCGTCCATCAGCGCACTCCGCTTGCGTCGGGGAAGGCAGCGACGCCCCTGCCTTTTGCAAAGCCGCTTCCAAGGTGTTCGGGAAACATTGGCATCTCTCTGAGGAATATTTTTAGTCATTTCTGTCTCCCAGCTGCTTTTAGTAGCTTGTGCAAATTATGCAAACATTTGCACAGCCTGTTAGAGTGCAAGTTCCCAGGCTCTTTTCCTTCTGTGCCCTGTGGATTTTACTGTAGTGTGTTTATGGTAACTGGTTCTGGTGTTGGGGTGCTTGAGTGTGGGTAACAAAGTCCATAAATCGTAGGAGCCTATGCATTAATTAAAGCTTTTCTCTTCACAGGTTTTGCTGTGGTATATTTTGTCATTATGAGATGTCGTCTACCAGTGCTTCATTTGTGCAAATTAGATTTGATGACTTGCAGTTTTTTGAGAACTGCGGTGGAGGGAGTTTCGGGAGTGTCTACCGAGCCCGATGGATTTCTCAGGACAAGGAGGTGGCTGTAAAGAAGCTGCTCAAAATAGAAAAAGAGGTAAGAGTTTACTTTTCATTCACTTTGTCTGCTGTGGAAACAAGGAAAGAAATTATTTCCTAGTGTTTTCTATTTTCTAGCTAATCGAGGCAGACTACCTTGGGCTTTTTGCTTGTTTAACTATAAAACCTCCATAACTGGATGATGTTAGAATAAAGACATACTGAGGGGCCCCCAGCCCAGGGTGTATCTGATTTAAAGCATTGTTGTTTTACTGTTTCTTTACTATCCTCCCCCTTTTTCTTGTTTAGCAGCTCCTCTCTGCCCTGACCCTGAAGAGGAGAAGAGCTAGCTGTACCTGTGGAGCTAGTAATTTCCCTTTGATACAGCTGGGCATGTTGCTAGATAGGAAGAAGTAGCATTCACTATCTTTGCCTGCTTCTGTTTTCTCCTCTTTACATCTGATCTCTTAAGCACCATGGTTCACATTTGTATGTTCACTATAGGCTTAGCGTGTGTTGCTTGGCGTTGTCTTTTCCCTGCCTGCTGCAGGTTTTTATCTGGGGCTCCACTAGCTTTGAGTTCATCGTAGCCAGACTTTGGCTTGGTCTCACCTTGCAGTGAGGTTTAAACCTAATTGTTCTACCAGTCACCTTCCCTCATGGCATCCTGTGCGCCTGGAAAGGTGGACAGGTCCTTGGCAATGCTGTGGGAAAAGGCAGAGTGAACATACTGCACCTTTACCAACTAAGGTTGATTGAGGGTTTTTTTAAAAAAGATTTTTAGGTTTACCCAAAAATGCTCTTGACCCTCAGCTTTGTACAGTCTCAGCAGAGGCACAGTGTATGTGATTCTCACAGCGGTCTGAGCGCTGGTCACCACCACTGATGCAGCAGTGAGAACACACCAGTGTAGTGATGGACAGCACAGCTACTGGACTGCTGTTCCAGCACGACTAAATCTAACTTGTATACAATATCCTCAAAGTATTTTAGGAAGACAGTTGTAAGCTGGAGGACAGCAGAGCAGTACTAGGGATAATATGCTTAGTAAATAATGAGACACCAAAGTTCATCCACTGCTGCAGCAACCGAGTTAGCATGATTACGTCATGCTTAGTGATATGATAAGCATGTTTGATCATGATTAAGCAAGTTGCTGTCTAAAATAATGTGGAAGGATCTCATGATTTTTCCAGGATGGTGGGAAATTGTTTCCAATGTTTGTTTGTACTGTTCTCTTTATTTCTACTATTTATTGATACCAAAAGATACACAAAGACAAGTAAAATCAGTGCTATGCAGTATCAGCAGTGTGCTCCTTAAAAATCACCTGGCTGGCAGATCTCAATGGTGGTCAGTGAAATATCTTTATTGAATAGTTGTGTTTCTGGTGGGATTACGTAGGAGTCTCTCAGACCTGTTGCTAGGCACTTAAAGCATTTTTTAAAGAAAATTTAAAAACAGTATTTCTACATATTGTGGTGGCATAAACCTTAGTGAAATGGGAAATGATGGAGAAAATAGGACAGTCGTACGTATTGCTTGACACAGTTGGACCATTCAGCAAAAATACTTTTTTCTTTTTTTTTCAACAGCCCAATACAACATTCAACTTGTAGTAACAAGGAACACAGGTTGCACACTAGGAAAAAGAAACCGTATGCTGGAAATAATTTAGCATCATTTAAGGGTTTATTTAGGGATTAATGAAGGCTTGCAACTCATTAAAAGCTTGTATCATGGTGCAAATTAGGTTAATGCCCTCACATATCCAAATGAGGATCAAGTCATTTGTAAGAACTGGCTGTACTTCATCTTGATAAGTGGCACTGGGGAAATGGGTGTTAGGCAGTGGGTGCAGACCTGGTTCTGTTGGGCTTAAAAGAATGTAAATGAACTGGAGGGGCAGCCAGGGGCAGCTCTTCAATAAGAGCTTATTTGCAAAAATTGCATTTTCCTATGGAGAAACGCTGGGCTCATTTAATCTAGTGCAAAAAATTATTACAAGAACTAATGGTTGGGATCTGAGGCCAGACAAATTAGAATGGGAAATAAAACACAAATTATAAAGAGTGAAAATGAGTAATGCTTGGAGCAGACTACAAACGGGAGGAGTGAAGATGGAGAATCCTTTCCATCTCTTCATGTCTTCACACTGAGATATCTTTTTTGGACAATTGTTTTTGTCAAGTTGTTGAGCTCAACACAAGAGCAGCTTGCTGAAGTATAGTGGCCTATGATGTACTGGAGGCCAGCCTCAGTGGCCTGAAGGTCTCTAATGGCTGTGAGGCTGTTTCCATACATATTACGCAGTATGCTTATCTGCAGTGGTGACAATAATAAACATCTGTGACTGAACTGTGCTGAAAGTCATGTCAGGTCAATGACTCTTCTGATAGCAATAGAAAAATAACTTGCTGTAACTGTAATGTATCTGTGTTAGTAGATATTTGGATGTTTTGCGTTTAGTCCAGAAAACCCTTTCTGGTTTATTTGAAAGAAAATGTCCTTTTAACTTCATGACTGATTGTCTTGTATTTCTGTTAACTGCTGCCAATAATCCATAACAACTGATTAAAGAGAAAACAGAGAAGAGTTGGGAAAGGCTTGCTCAGAGGAATTTCATGCTAGCCGAGTCCAAGGGCACAAGCCAAGTCAATAGAGCTGTGGTATCATTCTGGAAATATGTTGTATCTGTGTTTCATTTTACTAAACAAGCCAATCAAAACCAGCAGAGATCTTGAAGGTTTTATATTAGCCAAGTGGCTAACAAGTTGTAACATATGAAACAAAGCATTTTTTGTTCCAGTATGTAGCAGTATATCATACTAAAATACGTGCTAAGAAAAACTTATAAATACTTTGAAGAGTGTTGCTCAGGCAGATTTCTTCAAAACTCCTTAAAATTTGAAAGATGGGAAGACCTCTGCAAGAGGTGTATGTTTATGTGAATAAAATACAGCTAAATAGGTGTGCTGAGGAAAATAAATACACTGCAAGATCTGAAACACTGGACAAGACTTCTGCTGATTAAGTAAATGGAGTGTGTCTTGAGTTTTTAACTAAACTGAGTGATTAAATAACAGCAAAACAAAATTAAATTGCCATTTTACTATCCAGTCCAAGCACTTTAGCAGTTCTAGGGCTTAAGCAAGGAACAGTAGTACGTTATCAATTGTTTTGTGGAAAATCAAACTTTCGATGTGATTCTATGATGTATGTGAGGGCAGCAGAAATGCCTCATGTAGTAGGATGTGCACTTTCTCCTTTTGCCCTAAGTGATAATTATGTGCACTAATTGAAGAAAATCTCACCCCTACTACTCAGGAAGTTATATGGTATTTTTCTGAACGATTTATATGAATTATTGGATAAACCCATAATTTGGCTTCCACTGAAATGGATGGGAGAGATTAGGCCCAAAGGCCTTATTCTGCAGATGGCTAGGAGTTCTTCTGACTCCTTTATCTTGAGCAGATAACTGCTGGAGCGAAATGTTACAACTTGTTGTTTTGTGCCTTGTCACATTAGCTTTTCAGTGAATAGCACTTGCCTCCTTTGATTGTGTGTGCATCTCAGAAGTTCTGTTATTTGTCACTGCTTTTGAAGGCTGTGGTTTTGGTGGCTGTTTTTTGGCAGCTGGCGTATGATCTGGAGTGTGGTTCTTCACTGGAAGATTTATTACTGCTGGAATTTTACCTGAAATATGAATTTAATTTTAATGTCACTGCTTTGTGGAAGTACTCCATGATCCATGAACTGTCTCCATGCTGTTGATGGACAGCAGTATTGCATCTGATTTGCTTGCTTCAGCTGTTACAACCACAGTACTTAGGTACAAGATTGTTTGGTTTCATGCAGTACAGCTGTTCCTGGATTCCTTCAAAATGCTGGTGGTGGTCTGTGCAAACTGCAGGAGAGTGGCAGGAAAAAAAACCCTGGTGAAATGTAACTGTAATCTTATTGGGAGATACTTCTGGTGAACTAACCAAACTAGTTTGTGGATAAAGATGTTAATTTGAGTAGGATTAACAGTGTATGCTTTGTTCAGTCATGTCTGTGCAATGCATTTGAGTTTTATGAGACTCAAAAATGAAAACATGTTTTTACTAGTTTTGGTGCTGTATTGCTGGAAGTCTGACTACCAGGGAAATCAGTTTTATATCGTCAGGTTTTCTTGTAAGTAATATATGTGCACTAAGCTTTAAGGGATCATTTAATGCTTCATAAAACTTTTCATATGGAATATAATGCTGCTTGTTCACTTTTCATGATCCGCTTCTGTAAGGGGCTGTCTAGAAAACACAGGTTGTGCCTGTACCTTCCGAACGGGATGAGTTAAGTATAACCACATGCATGTCACTGGACTTACCTCACTCATGTTTGTAGTCCTAAAAGAGAGCATGTGGTAATTTTAATGTGGGTCATGAGAGGAAGGTCTGGGAATGACTTTCAAGAGTAATAAGAGAAAAACAACGGAGTAAAATAGAGCAAAACAAACCAAACCAAATTGAAATTGATACTTACCCCTGACAGGACTAAAAATAGTAGGTGTTCTTTTTGCTTGCAGCTTATTGCTGGTGTGGGTGCTTGGGTGCCAGCCTTGAATGACTCTCCACACTGAGACCTGACTGTAATGAAGGGCAATTTTGAACTGTTTTATTACTTTATTAGCTCTTTGTAGGACCTCCTGCTCCCTTATGCCTCTCATGTCTGAGTCAGCAAGTATTGAGAGTGGTTCAAGATAACATTTGCCAGGAAATGTCTGGGTTTACCTGGTTCCAACTTGGAGCAGGGGGACAACAAACCCCATGTTTCCAACCCATGGTCCCTTGGTGCAGGTGCTATTGCTAATGAACAGTGAGAGGGGGCTTAGAGTGTGTGCTACATAAAGGTATGTAAGGTGTAGGAGTCAAATATATGAAACTTTCCAGAGATATCTGTGCCTATATTGGAAAATAAAAGAGTTAGCACAAAAAGTTGCCTGTCCGTATAGTAAGTGATCTCATGGGAACACTTCCAGCCCCAAAGTCATTTAAAGAAATACTGCTGTATCTTTTAACAGCTAAAAGGAAATAAAGCTGTATTTATTGTACCAGAGGAATGTCTTAAAATGTCTTTGTTTCTATTTTACAGAGTGGTTATTTTGCAGTGTTTTCTGTTTCTTTTTTTTAATATTTGGTAAAGGAAATGGTGTAGGGTGCTCCTCTTGGTGCTGACTAGGGTATTTCTGAAAGATATCGAGAGGATACTCTATACCTTTTCTAGACTGTGGAAGTTGTCAAAATGGGTTCAGATCCTCCAGCTGTTATATACTCTGTATCTTGCAGAATAAATTTGTTTTGTATAGGGCAGACTTCTGCAATAAATCTCTGACTGCTTTTGAGTTTTCCCTACTCTTGGCTTTCATTCAAGGGATATTTTCTGGACAACTTTAATTTGTAAATGAATGTGATGTTTTTAGGTGTGAGGAAGGTTTCTGCATTAGATTTTCTTAGTGGGTGCTTTGGATAAGACTATATCATGAGTGTTAAATGGCATGTATGTTGCAACCAAAATGATAACAAAATCCCCTTGGTATTTGGGAGATACGAGTATAATGAAAGACGATGTAGAAGTGCCAGAATACAATTATTCTTGGGAAGAACAGGCTTTAGTTTCATTCTGTCTGTTCCAAGAAGAAACTTCATTCTTCTGCATCTCTGCTCCCCTAAATGGTCTCAGAAACCTAGCAATCTAGGCACAGAAACATATTTATCTGTATCTTGCTACATTTTATTGTAGTGGATTTTTTTACTTGTGTATTTAAACATTTTTATACCACATTTTTAATTTAAAATTAATAATTTTAATTAGTAACTTCTTTCAAAAGGAGTTACTCATCATTTATATGAAGCATTTGTAGTACGAGTTGTGTGGCTTACTGAGTTTTTTTTGACCAGCTTAATTTGAGATTCTTACTTACGCAGGCTGTGTGTACATTCTTAATTCTTTTAAATCAAGCCAGTTTTGGCTTAATTTGATTTAGACATCAGCTGCAATGAAACTGGCATGTCGGGGCACAGACTGGCAATCTGTGCCTTTAAAAGTTATTTTGGGTCAGTTGAGACAGAGTGACTGTCAGCGTTGTCATCTTAGCTTGCAGTAAATGAAAAGCAGTTTCACAAGTGTTGGGAATCTTGCTGTAGCCATATTTAAGAAGTCACCCTGTTCTTTTTTATCAGCTAAACCACCAGATTTTGAACTGAAATTGTCAAGGGTTAAGTGCATATTTCCTTCTATTGACTGGTGGTCAGCTTTGAACAGTTACTACGTAAACAAACTTGATATAAGGTAAATTAAGAAAGTAAGATGCACTAGATTTGTCTGTCGCTTCCTTTTGAGCGGCTGTGTGGTGGTTAGTTGTTGGATAGCATTAAACCATGACGCCCTTTTACCTCAATTATCTTTAATTTTGTTTATTTGCAGAAGGTGCAACTTCTGCAGGTGAACAAGTTCTTATGCCAATTTCCTGACAGATTATGAATAAATGGTGTTTAGAGTAGGGAAAAAAATCTCTCTTGATTGTTTAGAAAGCACTCTTTCTCATCCTTTTTTGCTATTTACAATATGCAGCCTGATAGGATATTATTAAATATTCTTTAGTTTCATAATTAGTTTAATTCAATCATATATTGTCTTAAAAATTATTCTGTCAATATGTTGCAAATTTTGTTTGATGGTGGGTTGCTCAAGTTGCCAGTAGATCTTAGCTGCAATTAAGAGTATTTTTCCTAGTTCTGTTTTTTTAAATTTTGCTCTAGATATGTTTTTCCTTTTTCTGTTTTGGTTTTGCATGGGTTCAGTTATTATTTGTAATTTGAAGGGGAGGTTATGTTGCTTATTTCTCCATGCCAGCAACCCTTGACATCAAATGGCAGCTCTTTTGTTTCCCCTCCCACGACATTCTCTGACCCCGAGCTTCTGTTGAAGTGATCAACTGCAAAATGGTATTTTTGGATGTTTTAGCTGTCCTGAGGTTTGCTGTAGAAATCACATGGATATGGAAGAGATCCTTTTCTCTCAACGTGGTGTTTTAGGCTGTTGCAGGCTCAAGCAACTGAGGGTTGGTTCAAGTTAGTCTTTTCTCTACATTTGTCTAACTATACAGATTTCTTAAAATAAGGTTACAGTTAAAAATCGCATGGCAGATGAAATCTAGTGGTAACTTTAGAGTATGGTAAGTGATTGCATGTTTGAGTCTTGACAGCTTTGAGGGACAGCTGACAATTTAAATATCTGTGACCCTCATTGAAATCCGTTGGTGTTACAGGCCCTGGGGACTCTAATTAAATAATTTACACTCACTGCAGCATACAGAATGACGAATTACTGTTTCTGATAATACCAAAGTTGCTATTGAGATGTGTGGAAGTGTTGTTTGAATCTGCCAGTTTCTGGCTTGTTGCATGCCTGTGTGATGGTGATGGTTCAAATGAAGTCAGAGATCTGTGCTGGAGTTGATGTGATATGAGTCTGGGACCATCGGTCTCCTGGAGGCCATTTTTCACAGGTGTATTCAAAGCTGAGCATGGGGCCACAATCTTTGGTTGGGGACCCCAAATTACTTACCACACATGGTAGCAATAGAATTTTGAACAACATGTTTTTTCCTCTTAAGAGGGCAATAAAACACTCAAAAGGACTGGACATGCCCTCCTTTACTTGCCTTTTTTTTTTGGTCCTTAATTTTTGATTGTTTGCACATGAGTTGTGTAAGGGTCTGGGGCACAAGATTTCATTGAAAACAAAGTTGAAGAAAAAAATATATAAAAATATATAGCCTTACTGTAAGGGAAGCATCAAAATCAATCTTTTTGATTGTAACAATGCAACCTAGACTGTAGAAGTTACTTCACATTTACCTATTGCCACTTATTAAGGTGCTGATAGACAAAGTTTCCTTTTTAAGAGGACAATATAAACAGTCACAAGGAAACACTCAGACCTGTTTATGTTAGCTGGAGGCTGCAGAGGAGCCCAGAAAATAGCTTCGGCATTAACCCTTTCTCTCATACTCAATTAATTGCACAAACACACTGGGGAGATGAGGCCAGTAAGCGCAGGTACAGAGCTGCTCTTCTGGTCCAGCTGCCTCCAAACTGCCCTGTTTGTCTTTTTAAGTGTGTTTTATCTGTTACTGGAGAAGAATCCTATGTGCAAATACTTGTTCATTTACTAGATTAATGCTTAGTGAATCTGCATTTTGCATAATTTCTATTTACAAAAGCCAGCTCCACTGGGAAATGGGGTGACTCGAGTAACAGTGACTGTTTCTGTGCCTCCTTGGTCCCCTCTGCAGCTCAAGGCCCTGATGTCTGAAGAACAGGGCAGCCTCTTGAACACAGCAGGGCCCCCTCTATGATATAGGTCCTCGGCAAAGTAGTGCCTGGCCCCTGGATGTCACTGAAAGGGGACAGTGCCACATGCCTTCCACTTCTCTTCATGTGCCTCTGGTTGCTCATTTTACTCCAAAACTTCTGAAAATTGAGGTTCCTTATGGCTAAATGTTGTAAGCAGGGGAGAGAAAAAAATAACATCATGATACACACTAGACCAAATAGCTGTGGGTTTTGTGTATCAGGCACGTGAGCTTCCAGTAGCCACATCAGAAATAAGCAGGGTTTGTAAAAACCCTTGAACTGCAGTAGGAGAGTGTTGGCTTTTCAATAAAAGCTGAGGCTTTCTACAAATTTTTATCTGGCAGAGGCAGAATAGGAGAGTTGAGTAGGTGGTTGTTCTGGAAACTTGTTAAAATAATGTAGTTGTTGCACTCCTGAGTGAGTGACATTTTCCAAGAGGAGATCTTTTCCTCTTCCTTGGAAGAATCACAGAACAGAGACAGTGTAGTGCCTCCATCCAGTTAGAGGGGGAAAAGCACAGAAATCACTTTCTGTCTAATCATATAACCACCTTAATTTTAATAATGTCAGATGCATTTGAGGCAATCCTGTCAAAGATGATGGCTTATAAGTAGTGATTGGTGGTTTTCCTTTTTGGTGAGCTCTGTACTTTTAATCTCCTAAACCAAGGAAAAGGCTTTTTACTTTGACCTCTGTAATTTGTCTGTTTATGCTGAGGTGCTGTGGGTGATCTAAGTATGTAGCAGCAGATGGGTAAAATTCGGAGCTGTTGAATAGCACTTCCTTTTGGATGTCACCTTGCTAGTACCCCCTGTAAGAGTTTGCGAGGGCTCTAAAAGCAAGTACAAGATCCAGAACCTGACTTGTTTGGAGTTCTGCTCTTAACTTTTGCTTTTTCAGTTGTTTATGTATTTGTACCAAAGTCTTCATTGTAAAGTTTTATCTCCAAGGTATCTCTCATCCATCCTGTGCAGAAGCTGGCAATAGCATGGTTTCTGGCACTGTGTCCTGAGCGGTTTACACTATTTCCATTGCAAACCACTTCCCTTTTCCTGCTACAATTCTGGAAGGAGACCTGTGATTTTTTCAGTGACTGGGAATAAAGCTTAGTCCTCCTGAGGTAAACAAGTAACTGTTGTTACTTAACAAATTTTAAATCTGCAGTATGAAACTGCCTACCTTTTCACTCCTGTGTTTCTGTGCTATACTGTGAGAAGGAAGATATTCCCTGCCTGTTACGGCTGTTACTGAGGCGAATGTGGAGTAACAGCACTAACAGGGTGCCTGGCTCGAGAAATTCAGGGCAAGTGACACTTGATTCTGTAATGACACTGGCATCGGCTGTTAGCTCTAGTGACATGGTCGTTGTCTTGAAACTGTGACCTGAGTTCCCTTTTTGGGAAAGAAAAAACCCGCAGACCCATTTCAAAGACCAGGGCAGCTGCTTTGTTTGTCTTTTAAAATCTGTATTTCTGCCTTTTTGCTTGGTCAGTGTTTAGAACCATTAAAAAAATAAATGTGACATGGGGACTGAGGTCCTGCAGCTAGAGCTCCTTTATAATTACATATTCAGCCACAACCATACAAAGGAAAATGAGAGTCCCTTTTCCTTTATGTACTGTGTTTCAGTTTTCCCTTAGGTTTAAATTGGCATTTTGGACTATGTTCACTGGAGCCACTGAAGAGCTTATCAGAAAAGGAAGGAAACAGAGGGAGGGAAAGAAAGATAGATTTCCAAATGACAACCTTTTGAATAGTCCAAGTTCAATCCCTAAAACAAAAAGTGGAATCTTTTTTTTTTCTAAATAATGTGCTCTACAGTCTCACCTCTCATCTTGAGAAACATGAAAGAACAAGTAAAAGAGATGACCCAAATCACAGAGTTCCTTTGAAAGAAGAAATTCAGCTGTTTTGAACACTTACAATCAAAGGAAGTGGTTTCCCTAATTACATGAACTATGTGAAAGCTCTCAGAATAGCTCTTCCACCCCAGGATTCCTTGCACTTTAGAAGTTTGCATAAAAGCTCACATGGAGAATCAGATGCAAAGTGTTTGATTCAAATTTTATTAGGCAGAAGTGAGCATACATTCGTATCTCTGGGTTTGACAGCTGGTTGGGTTTGGACCACAATCCTGGGTTTGATGGATTTCAGTCCTATACTTTAAAATCTTTCACTGTTCAGGTTCTCTGGTGAGATACCCCTTTCAAGAGAAACAGGGAAATGAAAAAATGGAGAAGGGATAGAGGGGTCCCTTTGTGAGCTTTCAGTTGAGGGTTCTTCACACTGATTAAGCTGTTCATCATTGTGAAAATCCACCTCTGTACACAGCTTTGAAAAGAATGAGGAATTTTACTTCCTCTCATTTTAAAGAAGCTGTATATCTTAAAATATGTATTTGGAAGAAATTGAGACCTGAATTCTGTAACTTCAGTATTTTTCTAGCACCACCATTTACTTCAACCCATCAAAATTCAGTAGAAACTTTAAACAAAAAAGCAGTATTTTCAGAAGCCTATTACACCTTGTCCTTTCTTTTTTTACATTCACAATAATAAAGTTATGTTAGTCTAAACTAAACAGTGATGTGTGAAAAGATGCAGGATGCTTCTCAAGGCTTAAGATCTCTGTTCCTCAAGATTTCATTTTCAAAAAGAGTTTTGGTTTTTTGGTAGTTTGGTAGTAATGGCGGCAAGCAACAGAGAACTGGAAGCAATATCAAGATCATTTTGGAATGTAGAGACCTAAAGTTAGATGCATCATTGACCCAAATGAAATGCTCAGTTTTCTCCAAATTTTGGCAGAGTATAATTTTATTTATTTGTCTTTACTCCTCAGTTTCTTAGCTAAAAATGTAGTTATATTTTTAGCAAGAGTTATGAGCATTCATCACAAAATTATCTGTCCTGAAAGTGCTAAAGATAGGTATCTAATCTTTACCTAACTAAAGCTAAAAATGATTCTTCCTTTCCAAACCATTTCTGAAACTAACAGGGTGCTGTCCCTGAGGATACAATATGGAATAATTAATAGTTGAAATATTATTAAATAACATTTGCAAGATTTGCAATAATGTGCAGGACCATCACACTTGCTCTGCACAACAGTAATCTGCAAATAGTCTTATATTCTCCTCTCAGAGCCAACTACAGTAATTATATCCAGATTTTATAAAGACAAGATAATTGATTAAATTGGCCTTGAGGAGAAATTTTGAAGCCCTTCAAACCGCAGCTATTCAAACTCAAGAAGGAAGAAAGGCAGAAGGGCTATGACAGATACATAGGATCAGCCAAACCCTCTTGATAATAACAGTGAATACCAATAACAAGATATTGCTAACTCTACTTGAAGAGAAGAAGAAATGTTTCTCTGGGTGATTTTTTCCTACCAATACTGCATCTGATAAGAGTTATCCTTCCTAAGCTCCATTTCATCTGGTTTTTTTTTTCCAGGCAGAAGGGGGGACTTTCCCTGGTATCAGGGAATTGTCTCCTAGAAGCGAACGCTCAGCAGACCAGCAGTGTTGCAAGTAAAGTGCAGCACACGTGGAAGGGGAGGAGAAATGTCATGTAGCCATACAGCGCTCTGACAGGGTGGAAAAGAGTTCTGGCTGTGCCCTCCAGAGAGATGTGTCTCAGGCAGCAAAGCTTTGTAGTCAGTATTGCTAGAGGACAATTTTGTTTGGATGAAGGAGAATGCTTAAAGGAATCCTAACCTTGCCTGACCCGAAGGTGGCATGGGAAGGTATGTTTGCTCGTGTCTGATCCTTGATGGGAGTTGATTTCTCCCTATATGTAAATTAGAATAGCCCTCAAATGAGTTTTTGCATATCAGTAGTATTGGAAAATGCAAAACTGTGGTATGTGTGATGCTCTTACTCTTCCACACCAAAGGAGATGTTGCAGGTCTGAATGTGCCCTGGATCCAGCTTGTGAGCTCGTTTTGTTGTAGTGAACTTTGCCAATCCTTGTCTTACTCGGAGCTTTGCTAGAACAGGAAGAGAAATGCCAATACTTTTTGCTGTGGTCAGCTTCAGACTGGAGTTGTCATTAGCTGCAGCATGTTACCTCCTTTTTGGCTTTTCAAGTACAGCCCCTGGAGAAGAGGTTTCATTCGTACACCACACAACGTGACCCCAGTCCTGAAGTTCCTGTGGGTTCTGTATTGCAGCGTTCCCACTTCCTCTTGCCGTTTCATTTATTGCAGGTCCTCGGGAAGCACAGTGCAGGGTGATGGAGGAAGTAGTGTAAGTCAATTGTTTTGTAATCACAAAATAGACAATCTCCTTTTTCTAACTGGCCTTTTAAACTTTCTTAATCCCCCATTGGGGTACGGTATGTATGTGGTATTCCTCTCATTTATTTCTGATATGTCTGGAATTTTTGTAATAAAATGATGAAAGAGAAAATTCAAATGAAATCTGAAGGTGCAGATTACTGGTGTGGAAATAGAAACTCACAATTAGAGAAATGCCAAAGCTGAATGTGGTTGTTAAGATGTTCTTTCCCTTTACATGTTTATCCTAAAATGTACTGTGGTTACATTGTGAAGTATTATTGCAGTACTGTTATTTTTGCATTCAATTGTCTTCCCATTTACCACTTTTTCCTACATCTGTGTTCTTTTAGAAATTTTGGTCTGTTTGTGTGTGTGAGTTAGAGCAGTTCTAAGAAACATATTGTTCGTGTTGGAGGATGAGAATTAATGGCATGCATGATACTGTGATTTGTACGCATTTCCAAATCTCCTTAGAGGAAATGCTCCTGGCATGGTTGTGCTTTGTTCCACCAAACCATCACAAAGGAGATGGAGCTGGTCTCAGGCTTTGTATTCTCAGTTTGGCTCATTATTCAGTTTTGCTGTTTCTGGTTTGAACCGCAGAGCCAAAGTTGCAGCGCAGACATTTGCAGTACCTCTGGTTGTTCTGTCCTAACTTTGGGGAAGGAACTGGCTCGGGACATTACTGCTTGGTTGGAGAAGAGCACTGAGAAAGTCAGACTTGGCTTAATTTCGTATCATGTGGTGGTACAAAAACTGTGTGAGTTCTCTGCTGTTCATGAAACTCAAAGCCACTACTTTCATAGGATACCAGGTCACTCTGTAATTAGTCTTTCTCACTCTTCTAAATAGGTTCTCCTAGATTTCCAGTTTCTACAGAGTTCAGATACTGGTAATCAAGTTACTGCCTTTTTTAACAATTTATTTTGAGGCTGACTGCTTGTATTCTTGTATAGATACAATGTCAACATAATTTAAAAGAAAATGTTTTATTTTCTGAAAAAAAAAAAAAGTTAGAAATGAAATAGATGTTATTGACATGTGTATAAGCAGATAGCTATAAAGAAGTCTAGATAAGATAAGGCATTTTGTGTACGAGAAATTAATCAAATATAAATAGGGGAAAAGGTGAAGTTACATGTCAGAAATATATAGTACAGCAATACTGATAAATGTTTTTTTGTGACACTAAAACAATTTTTAAAATATTGCTATTTTTCCTCTAAGGCTTTTATCTTGGGCATTGTTTTATTTGGATTTTTTAGCCTCAATGGAAAAAGGTTGAGCTAGCATGAAGGTAGCCTGAAAGATCCCAAGAAAAAATAAACAGTGAATCTACTTTGCATAAAGGTAAAAGCTTGAAATTTCAGAAGTTTTGTCTAGTTTCATTTTTTTTTGACCATTGCTACCCAGTAGGGGTAGCATTTGAGCCAAGTTTCTAAGTAAAATACAATTTTCAGTCTTAGGCAAAGAGGAGTAACTTTTCTGAAAAGCAGGTAGGGTCATAAACCATTTATGTCCTGAAACTTTAGTTTTATTGGGAATGGAGACTCTGATCCATAGTGGTCTGGGTGGTAGTGTGAACATAAGTCAGAGAGCTGCTGTGAAGTCTGTTGTTCTAGCTATTGCTCAATGGCATGGTCCTGGCTGAAGGGCGATCGTACTTAGTTGGAGGAGGTACAAGTCAGATTTTGGTGGAGTTGGGAGTCTTGTGTTCCCAGAAACTGTTCTTGCCAACGTTCTTGCCAATCTCAGCAAGGTGAAAGAGAGATCTGGCTGTAACCTGAGGAAGGATGTTTACTGCTTAGGTTATGGTAAAGAGAACGAAGACTTGGTAAGTCACAGAGGCAGCTCACTGCTCTGGATTGAGGAAGGCAGGTGATCTGTTGTTAATACATGGTAAAACCAAAACGGGAAGTAGCTTCAGGGAGAAGACTTCACCATGATTTGTGGTGGATTATTTGGGCAGTTGCACATAAAACCATGATGTGTGTCATTCTGATAATGCATTCAGATAATGCACAGCAGTCAGAGATTCAGATTATGGTGACAACTCATTTTCTTGAAAACTCCAGATTTTGTGAGCTTATGTGTGGCATAGGTAAATGTGGCATGAAAAATGGTTCTTGTCCATCAAGGACTCTCAAGACACTTCAGCAGAAGAATGTCTGTAGTAGGCAAGTACTTTCTCTCCTTTCTTTTATGTCAGTTCATCACAGCCAGAATTTCTGTGCTGAAAGTTTTGTGGTTTTTTAAAGTAAGTAGTCTCTGGGTATGGAGCGATTATTTGCTTTTCTGCAGAGGCAGGTAGTTTTTGAGTGATAACTGGGGAGAGCCTTCTACAGAGCTCTGGTGGAAAGCAAAACCCCACATGGTTCCCCAGTGGTTGCTGTTAGCATGTAACGGGGAGGTAACACATCTTGTGGTGTGCTGTTTTCATGAGGGTGGGCTCAGCCTGTCTGATTGAGGAGCATTTTCTGGAATTATAACAATCACTGGGATTCCAATAAGAGGGATCCCCATCAAGTGCTGTCCCTATCATTAACTACAGTAGGTTGAATTTATCTGCTCTAAGATAGGCTTAAAGTGAGTGCTCATCAAGAACATGACGATTTTTTTCCATGGTTAAATTACAGTTTTCATTACAGTTTCAAGTTTGAGAAAATACTTTAGTGGAAAGACCATAGCTGCTTTAGAGGAGTGGATCAGGATCCATGAGTACAGCTGCTGCTGTCTCTGTTGGAGTCTGTGCAAATTGTTCACCAAAAGGCACTGTATAATGAGGTTAGACTTGTTCTTCTAAGTTACTTTATCCAGATTCCTTACAAATAATCTGCAGATCTCAGAAAAATCACTGCTCTAGCTGGATATGTATGGACATCACCTTTCTCCAGGTACCGTTTATTTGACATTATTTTCTCTTCTGTTGCTCCTGAACACTGCAAGAGACTCTTTAAGAGGGGATTGGTTTTGCCCGTCACTGTTGTACCAGAATTTCTTTCCCACAAGGCACTCGTGAGATTTACAGTGACTTTGAAATAATTTCCTTGGATATTTTGGGTCTGGAAAGATTCAGGTGTTGCATATAAGCCATCATACCTGCTTACCTGTGGAGTGAGCTGGGAGTCAGAAAGTTTCATGTTTTGTTATTCCCTTGTATTTTAGAGATGTCGTGGGTTTTGTTGCTGTGCTTTATAGTCAAAGCAGGTTTGTATTCAAAATGATGGCAAGTAAATGGGAAGATTACCCAACACTGAGAAGAGAAATTATGATTGCTGAAAATAAACTGCTCTATGGGAGCCCAGGTATTTCAAACCTGCTGCTGAGTCCACTCACCTATTGTTTCTATTCAATTACTGGTATTGCTTTGCAGCTGGAGGCAGCTTCTTACTCTAAACCTGCCTGAACTAAATATTTATAATATTGCAGGACATTGCTCATTTCTAAACTCTTATACCATTACAAATACATAGTTTATGCATGTTTTGAAGGGTTTTGCTAACTGAATAACACTAGTGAAATCCAAACTACTACTCTTGTTCTTGGCAGATCTCCCTTTATCAGGTACTTTAATAATAAATGCTGATGCAATCTCAAGCTGTATGCTGCAAAATGTAACAGTCCTGTGAGATGTATTTGGATGTTGTGGATTTCTGGTTTAAATATGTGTGAAGTGTGTGAAGATGAGTTATTTGTCCATGATCATTATGCTTTTTTTTTTTTTTGTAAATGGCAGTGTAGTTGTAACTCAAAATGTCGTTCTCAAGCTTATTAACTATCTGTAAGGATTTTATGCAGAAAATGCCCTTGCTTAGTTTTATCCTAAACGCTGCAGCTTCTGTTAACAGTCTCTTCTGTCATTGACAGCAAGTTTTTATCCCCCATGAGGAGGAAGACCCAACTCCATGATTCTGCAATTGCTCAGTTGCCACTGGCAACTCCATGTAGTTATTGTACTCGGCTGATGTACATCAGTGGCAGGATCGAGCCAGTTAGCTTGATCTAACTCTCTCCTCCTGCATAAGGCAGAGGGTCTGCTGACACGTTGCAAGGACAGATCTCCCTGTGATTTTTGGAGAGACCAACCTGCTTTCCTTGAGCTGAGCAAGCCTTTGGGCTGTTTTGACCAGGAGTGTTCTGAATTCACTGGATAGTACTCGTAATCCCATAGCCTTCAAATTATCCTTAAATTTGCCAAGTTATCTGCAAAGATTGCTATAAAAAGTTATAGGAGATTATAAAACTCGTTTTTATTTTCAAATGGTCAGTATCCAATATATTTTACTACTAGCATGTCTAAAAATATTCCTTACCTCCAAAAATGCTCATACACATTTGCTACTGCATGGTGCAAATGAAATATTTTGAAGTAAATTACATAAGATGGGATGAACTCGTAACAGCACATAATAAATTTATGTCCATATTCCCTCGGCGCAATATGTTGTGACTGTTTAACAGAATTGAGGTATCTTGGTAATGTGCTTCTTTTCTTTCTTCAAGATTGCAACCTAAAAGTCAATACAAGGTATTTAAAGTGTGTGTTTCTACCACAGTATTTCAGCAAATGAGAATTTATTAGTTTCCTTTATATTACCACTTTTAATCTCTGGGACTTGTAACAGTATAGGACATCATTTTGGATGCAAATTTGATGCTTTGAAACATTTACTCAATCAAAATGCATCAATCGAATAATGGAATTTAACCCTTCTTTTCTGCGGGGTTTGTGAAATAGTATCCCTGTAACACCAAATAGATGGGTGTCTTCTAAGACATAACAAATGCTAACAGAATTTTAACTTTTTGATGGAGCTTATGTTAATAGCTTTTATTTCAGATAAGTGATCCTCTAAATGAATACTAAAAAAGAGTCCCAAACTCAGACAGCCTTAAGTGACATACAGCCGTAGTTTTAAGAACTATGAGCACCTTTTGAAAGGGATGGTAACACTTTTGTGCTGGGAAGGTGCCTGCAGTTCTCATCGAAGCATGTGGTAACTGCTTATTTGCAGTTAAAAAATCTCACTGAGGATTCTTTGGCTTTGCCATGTTCATGTGGTTTTCCTCTTGCTTTGTTAATATCAAATACAGTTTAATAGGTTTAACAAACATTATCTGAACTGGATAATCGAGTGTGCTCTGCTTATTAATAACTTTCTTCTCGGAGACCCCAAAGCACCAAACCTTCATATATTTATTTTCTTACAAAAATTTATGAGAACAAACAGTAGGCAAAGTCCTAAATTTTTATTTTGTATCTGCTTGATTTTCTTTTTGATGTTAAAAACTGTAATAATTGCATAGCATCCCTGCTGTAAAATTCTTCGTAGTTTTATATTTCTAAAATTCTTTATGTATCTCTTTATTTGTTGCATATTGAGAGGAACATTTTTGTTAGCAATGGTAGAACATGAGTTGTCTAAGACTGGCATGATAATCCAGAAAGAGCTAAATTACATAAACTGTTTCTATATCCTGCTCATTAAGAATTGTATTCAATTTAACTTTTGAAAGCACAGAAACAATGAAGTAGTTAAAAATATCTGCTGGGCATAGTATCTGATTTCTATCAAAACCTTAACGTGATTTAAAAAGAATCATCATCATGAGGCTGTATAATATTTATGTTATAGCATGTAAAACATATTTATATCTTGTGAAAAACTAGGCAATTCTTTTTGGCTTAATGATTGTCAGCATTACATTAAAAAAATCATAAGCCTGTAGGATTCTAAGATGCATATTTTACTAGTGTTTTGTAGCTGAATTGTAGCTTGAGATGCTGAGTGTCTTAGTATTGTGTCTGTAAAATAATGTTTTGGGCTCACTTACCTAGAGAAACTATTATATTGTAAGAGATATCATCCCTTGTTAGGCATCATGGTTTAGTCAGGGACTTGTCAGTGTGAGGTTAATGATTGGACTCAGTGATCTTAAAGGTCTTTTCCAATCTAGGCAATTCTGTGATTCTATGATCGGTGAATTCACAGGAGAGCGTTCCTCAGACACTGGAAACAGACACAGACTGAATTCATTTTTGAGCAGGAATCTGGAAATAAAAGTTTGGGATTGATTTGTGTTAGAATTCTGTATCTTTCTTTGTATGTGACTGTCAGTAAATAGAATGATTTTAATAAAACATCAGCTGGCTTCTTCCAGCTGCCCTTTTTATTAGACTGAGAGTAGCTAAGTTGCAACTCTCCCAAGAACATGACAAAGGTCAAAGCCTTTAAAATGCTACAAGACTTAGGAAAAAGTATCTTTTCAAAGCTGCTTTAAGTATGTCTAAATATCTCCTTAATAAACATGGCAGACATTTCTTTGGAAAAGTAGATAACCAAACTATTACACAATGTAATAATAAATATTAGAAGGCAGTTGAGGAAATTGTATTAATCAGATTCCTGAGGTAGCTAAGCATGTCTCACCCTGCAATTTTGTATGGAGCAAAGGTGCCTCTTGCTGTGCAATTAACTGCTTTTTTTAACAGGAGAGTTGTTTGGCTGCTGGCTGACTCGATAGTCTCACAAGGGGCTGCAGCTATTTCCCATGTTAATCCTAAACTAGTGTGCTCAAGCCAGGGTGAAAGGAGGGCCAGCAGCTCCAAAGGGATCTGAAATAAATGGTCATTAAGTTGCTGTGGGCCCAGTTTGCCCAGACCCAAGCAAAAAAAGTCTTTTGATACTGAAGAAACTATGTGGTCAGATGTCCTTTTGCAGATCCAGCTGTGCTGCTGGAATAGGCTGCTAGTCCAAACACTTGATCACTTCCCTTGACTACAAGTGTAACAACTTTATAACATTTTTCCAAGGAGGATCAGAGTAACTAAAATACGCTGAGTTGTTTGGTCTTAGCTAACTTTAGCTGCCTTGGGATGTGGAGCTCTAACAAGAGCAGCTGGGGCTGGTATGAGTAGCTGGCAAGCAACCACACAGCTGCACGCAAAGTGCCTCTGTCCACATCCTTACTGCCTTTGCGGCTGCAATTAAAAATCTGACGATAAGGCCTTGTCTGCCTTCCCAAGTAATGCCAGCTCAGCATCAGGTGGCTGGTGCCCACATCTGCGGTCAACACCGACCTTGAAGAGCTAAGCTGCATTTGCTGCTCTTGCTGCAGTGGCACTGGGCAGAGCATAAGCAGGCTAGGACTTGAGTCATGCCAGTGAGCTGTGACTTGTGCTGCTCGTAACGAGGCCATGCTGGCCAGGTAGCTTGCTTTGTCTCCTCATCAGCTGCTGGCCATACTGAACACCTGTGTTGGTGGTTTCTGTTTTGCAGTTGCTGAACACAGAGAAGGCCTAGAGGAGGACCCTGTTTTTACGTGCTGAAAATACTGAGGATATGAGTATACATGCATAGTTGTTTGTACTAGAAGGTTAAGAGCAGTACTAGCAGGTCTAGAGGCAGCTGTAGGGTGATGTCAGTCACAGATGACGTAATTGACATTTTCACATGTGTCAAAAAGCAGAGATTAAGCAAGCATAAAAATAAATTAGCTGTTAATCACTTTGATCTAGACCATGGTTCACAGGACACAATTAGTTTGTACACTGAGGGATTCCTTGAGTCCCTAAGTCTTATACTGTAGTTGTCTTATGAATTGGGTTTGATTTACAGTAACGCTACAGAAGCCCGTAAGTGAGAATTAAACTAAAATGTTTTTAGTGTAATTTGCTCTGACGTTGTATTTCGTGACAGTGATTGAATTATGTAAACAGTGGATTAGCTTTGTTTAGGCTTCTGAATCCCTTTGCCTTCAATAAATGGCATCCATCTAGTATGTAATTCCCTACAGCAAGACTTGAGGGAGGGAACGTTTCACCCATACTTGTGGTGTAAGTACAGGGTGAATGGTTTTATTGTGGTTTGATGGTCAGTACCAGGCTGTGACTAAGCTTATCATGGGACTAAGCATAATATTCAACTCCACTGCAGTCATCTTGTGTGTCTGACTGTGTCTCTATGTTACGTCCAAGGAGTTTGTATTTACATGTTTGGGTTGTGTCTTTCCTTCAGCAGAACTCCTTCTAGTTTTGCTTCGATCCAACTTTTTTTTTTTTTAAAATAAATTTTTAAAAATCTTATCTTTCACAAAAAAAGAATAAATTAAATAACTGAAGACTTGTTACTTGTCATCACTGTGGCTTTAGGTAGGAAATTGATGCTCATATAATGAGCATGAGATAGTTAGCAGATTTACCAAGGGAAGTGAGTGTGCCATGCTCAAGCCCATGAGGGCTGGCTTCTTCAGTGGCCTTTAGGCAGGTAGATGCATGGCAGGATTTTCTTCCAAGCATTTATGCTATTTGGATTTAAGTATGAGTTTGATGCTTAAAGACGATTCTAAATATTCTTGTAAGTGCCTAAGAAGTCTTTGAAATACTGGTCTTTAACCACCACTTTGTAATTTGCTATCTGAAAGTCAGTCTTTCATTGAAATATGACACTGTCTTGTCAAAAAAAGTACAAAAGCTTCAAAGATGTGGATTGACTCGAAATCTGGTTCTCACTGTAAGGAATAAGTGTCTTTAAATTGGCTAATAGACTTCATAGCTGATCTACAGCAAATGAAAAGAACAAAACATGAAAGGAATAGTCTAGAATCGTTAGTGCTAACAACAGCACAGTGATTAAAAGTGTTTAGAAAGGATTTCTTTAAGAAGTAATGGT
>NW_010292955.1:21197-25873 GCF_000700745.2 Antrostomus carolinensis | reverse complement strand
CCCCCCCCCCCCCCCCAGTTCTTAATTTGGGATGTCTTTGGGCAATTAGTAGGTGCCTTTCCTTATTCTTAGATGGAAGCTCGCTTTGGTGTCTGTTAAATCCCAGTTTAGAGTATGAACATCAATGTGAAGATGATGGTATTAGCCACAGTCGACACCGCATTTCTTCATACACCTGGAATGTGATCTTAGTGTGTAATATACTGCAAATAAGATAATCTTAGAAAATAATTATTTTGAATCTCCAAATAATAAAGCACTGTGTGTCAGTATGCCTGTGGCAGTGAAGGACTCGCCCTCTTGGCCTAGTGCTCCTCTCTTCACAGAATCACAGAATCACAGAATGTTAGGGAATGGAAGGGACCTCGAAAGATCATCCAGTCCAATCCCCCTGCCGGAGCAGGAACCTAAATGAGATCACACAGGAAGGCGTCCAGGCGGGTCTTGAATATCTCCAGATTATTTTTTGCTTGTTTTCCATTTCATGGAACAAACTCTTGCTTGTTTTCCATTTCATGGTAGCACTGGGTGATTGGTGGGCCTGGGTTTTGCTGGTGGCGTGGTTGCAGTGCAGCCCCTCCTGTTGTCCATTGAGTCTGGTGGGTTTTTACTGGATCCATCAGTTTCTTGTGTGAGATGGAGGACAGTCACTGCCTTCTGCACTTTGCTGCAGTGGAATAGTGAGCTATGGCACTTGGATGTGTTTGTCATGTGGTATTTGTAATCATTCTCTAAAAAGATTCATCTAGTAGTACTTCTGTAGCAAGGACCTAAATACACTATGCCATGGGAAAGTTAAATGTGAGATCAGTCAGTTTAATTCTAATGACCTGTTGAGGTACGACTATTGTAAATGCCCAGCAGGTGGTGGGCGCCATGCTTTGAAGACCTGTATTTTTAAGTACTATACAAGAAGATAGTTTTAGTCTGCTCCTCTTGACCAAGGTCATCTTTTCTTTCAGGAAAAGATGATCTAGATAGTTTCTCTAATGTTACGTAGTCCTGTCTCATTTCTAGCAATACTCAGGGGTATTAGGTCTCCTGGTTATCCAGCAGAAATGTGGGTAGGAATTAGAGGACATTCCCCAATTTAGTATTTCCTAAAGAAGATAAAAACAGTACAGGAGTTTTTGAAGTATAGGGGTCTCGGGTGTGCTAGCCCATGGAGGTGGAGTTTTGAATGACTAGGCTGTCATCTGCATCCTCCAGGCTATTGAAGGAGGTGGGAGGTACGGCTGGCGAAAGGGGCAGTGCCACTGCTGCTGGAGTCCCCTGCCCTGGGGAGCTGGTGGGGCTGCAGCTGGAGGGCAGAGCTCCTTCTGCGGACAGATCCCTTGCTGATCTGATAGATCCCTTCTCAGAGCCCTTGACTGGCTGTAGGAGTGTTGCTGTTTACCTGCAGGCGAGTCTTCACACATTTGCTTCAATAGCTGCCAATTAAGTTATTTCATGGACTCACTCGTAGGTGAGCCAGTCTGCAGTATGATTTGCTGAAAACAGCATACGTTTTAAACCTTACTTTTCTGATACTGTGAAAAAATATGTCTCGCTTCACGCTAACACTGTTTTCCCTTGCTGAGCAGGCTAAGCAGCATGAAGAACTAATGCAACCCAAGTTTAGTTCATGGCTATAGTCAAAGATTTAATTGACTATGTGGAAATGTCACAGCATTAGCTAAAGATAAAGGTCTTAATTCAAAACAATGTTCAAGTTACTCAGAAAAGGCTTTAAACAACAACAGCAAAAAATTGAGCCATCTGATGCCTTTATCTGTAATCATGCAGTTATGCTCGTGTGTCATGGTACCACCTATAAAACATAGGCCCAAAAAATGCTGTTTTGCTATGTTGGTGAATTTCTTACAGTAGCACTGGCTGATGTACCATGGTTTTCTGCATTGAAGCTGCTACAGTCTTCCTGTTTTCAGTGAATCTACAAGGCCACAAAATAATGTAATTGGTAACTATATAAGGAAATGTGGGAGATGCACCTGTAGGTAAGCAGCAACATTCCTACAGCCAGGATTTGAGAAGGGATCTGTCAGATCAGATACTTTTGTAAGTTCAGAGGAATTAATTGTGATTTGTTCTTATTAGATGCTCTTGACTGGTATAGAGTTAACATAATCTCAAAGTCTTGGAGTAATACATTGCTGTAGAGAAAAATATATAATAGTATATATCTGTATTTGCATAATATGTATATTTGTGTAAAAACATGTGTCTAAAATCTCTTGAGTTTATTTCAATATACTACAGAGGCAAAACTGTTGAGAGAGACCTTGAAGGAGACACCTGGCCTTCTTTTCTCTCAAAAACCACAGGGACTATATGTCTTAATTTCTGTGGATATGCTCTATTCTCTCATAGCCTCTTTCTCAAACCTAGAAGCATTGTTCAAGTGGAATATGAAGGTTTTGTATATTTATACAGAATTTCCAAACATCTGCAGCCTGCTCTGAGGCGCAGTTTCAGCTGCACTGCTGGCTATTTGGCAGTCTCAAACATGCTTGCTGTGTGTATTCAATCAGACTCTACAGCGCATGCCTGGAAACTCCACGTTTCCAGTAAACACTGGATCTCGGAGCTGTGTGTACATGGAATGCTCTAACAGCCTGAAGCGCTGGACTCGCTGAACCCGTAGTACTTTGTGCATAAACACAAATTCTGGATAGGACTGCTGCAACTCTGCCAAAAATCTCAGATCTTTCTTTGAACAAAGTTTTCCAAAGCCTTCAGTTTTCCCAAAGTCCTAGCTTCTACCTCTGTGCCTTGGCCATGAAAATGTCTGAAAATATATATATGTATTATTTTTTTCCCCCAAACATACTAAGCATTCATCTGCCAAACTTCCTCATGAGGTTTTCAAATGCCAAGCATTTGTGGACAGTCTTTCCTAAATACCCATGTGTTATAGATATCTTATGTATATGTGTATACCCTCTTAGGTATAAAAGAAACTATTGTAGTAAATGCCCTATTCTTAATTGTTTAACTTTTTTATTTGCTTGTTTTCAACAGGCAGAAATACTCAGTGTGCTCAGTCACAAAAACATCATTCAGTTCTACGGAGCTGTCATTGAACCGCCAAATTATGGCATAGTTACAGGTAAGGATTTTTGTCTGACGTTTGTCTTGATTCTGTAAAACTACAATGTTACACAGTATTAGCTTTACCCAATTTCAGTGTTTTGCTAATTGTTCTGACCTTCTTTGAATGTTGAAGTGCTTGGCACCACCTGCCTCAGTGTAAATGTGTGTGCTGGAGGTAGGCAGCAGGCTGGGAGCAGCACAGAGGCAATTGGAGCCTGGGGAGTTCTTAATGCACAGACTCAACACTCCTTTAAATAGAAACTTTCACTCTGTTCTGTGAATTGCTTTTCCATTTTAACTGATGTATGACAGAAGTAGAGGGTTTCATGATATGAAGTTCTGTGAAAAAGGAAGGCTGAGAGTCTGCTCAGACCAAAGCTGCACCATGAATTCTGCCTGTACTGAAAATAGCACTGGGAACTTCCCAGCCATGGAAAGAGCTTGAAATAGAGTCAGGGGTTGATTAGACACTATAAAGCAACTCCCTTTATTCATTGGAACCTAGGAACCTAGGTTTAATTCGTTCTGGCATTCCTAGAATTATGTGGAGGTTGGTTTTTGTGGCTTTGGGTTTTTTTTCTATCACCACTTTAAGCTTCCTTCCCTTATCCTGGCAGTTGGCCCGGATATAAAATTACGTTACAGATAATGTAATTTCTCCCATTCCTGTATGGTGGAAACTAGGTAAGACAGTAGTAGAAAACTAATTCAAAGCTAAGAAATATTCAGTCTGCTGAAGCAATGTTTGTAGAGGTAAAAACCATGAAAGTGTGGATTAGGAGGCGTGTTTTGGCATGTCTGTAATGCTTCAGAGAGTTTGATGCAAAGAGTAGTCTTTGCATGTGGCACAGTCTGATACCGGTTTGAAACACTGCCATTCAGGTTTTTATTGGTTCTCAGATGGTGGACAGAACCTGTCAGCATTCAGTTATTTCTACCTGTCTCTTAGACGTCCAATTATCACAGTAGATGGCAGTGTAATCTGGTGGGAGCGCATCTGAGATACAGCACTGTTCAGAGCATGGGGAGCTTTGCTTACAGGATTATCAGCCTACTGGAGGCTACCGTGCTGCAGCCAGTACTCCAGAGGTGCACGGGAGTGACCATAGTCTACACCACTCAGAGGATGCACTGGTGATAGCATATAGACAGGAACTTGAATACCTTCTTGAAGCAGGTAACAATAATAGAAAGCTAATAAATCAAATAATGGAATTTTACTGTAACATAAGTGTAGTAAGTATAAACCAGCAAGCAGAGTAACCAAGGAGGTGTGTAATCAACAATTCAGGATGACGTCTGGATCAGAAAGTCCTCAGTTTGATCTCACAAAAGGTCAGTGTTTGGAGGACATTTGACCTGCCTGCCAGTCACAGGACAGACAGCAGCTAAAGTAGTTCATTATGTCATTGGGAATGGGGACTCTTTAACCATCTGTGAGAAAGAGACTACGCTGCATAGTCCAAACACTTTGTTACTTGAGGAGCTCTGATTCCACTCTGGCTAAAGAAAAAAGCTTTTTTTAAAACAATCTGCATTGGATTGGTTCTCCCTGCAACTTCCAAGGAGACTGGAGTCCTGTG
>NW_010292955.1:940-21173 GCF_000700745.2 Antrostomus carolinensis | reverse complement strand
CATTTTCAAATAAGAGAATGGCAACTGAGAAAAGAAATGTTAATTACACCTAAAATATCTTTTAGAGGGATTTTCACTCCATGACCTTCTGGACACTCTTCAGTGCTGCAGACTTAATCCTGCGTTTAGTCAGAGATCCATTTCTCGTCAGGGGAAAATCCCAAACAAGAAGAAATCCTGAAAAACTAATGTTTCTTCAGAGTGATGGAGATGAGGGCATTCAGCCAAGCATTGGCATGTACTGAGCATTAGCTGCGTGTAATGTCTTATGTGGGATTGTCAAAGAGTTCTCCGAGAAAGGCTACATCTGCAGTCAAAACAGTGTTATAACTGATCATCCTGCCCAGCAAGGTGCTAACATGGATCACATCATTCTGGATGTCACTTACTCTCTCTCTTAACAGCAGTCTCAATGCCTAGCTTTCCAATCTGGTTTTGACCACAAATGACTTCCTCCAGAACATTCTCGGAGCTCGTGCCCCTCATCTGCACAGAAACATACGGTGTATCCCACAGCCCATCACAGGGTGGGTCCAGTCGGGCATTCAGAGCTTTTCTTCCTAAAGCAAATACCTCTTTTCCATTGTTGACAGAAAATTATCCTCATAATATGATTTAGAAATCCATTAGCTCCTGGTAAAAACCTTTGGCACAATAAATATGCAGAAGAAATACTAAAGGATCGAGCTTTGTTGATTGAAGCTTGCTTGCCTCTGTTCACACAGAGTGGCAAAGGGCTCAGGGAGCTGAGTTGTCCCTGACCCTGGTGGATCAAATTATGCATTGTGAAGGCATGCAAAGCATGTGGCCAACCTATTCCTGAAGAATCCATTTATAAGACAGATGATGACATCATGGGTAAAAAAAGCTTATGTTTTAATTGAGGAAATGTGCAGGTCAGCAGCTTACTCCTCTTTCGGTGACTTCGGAAGCAGCACTTCTGTCTCCCACAGAGGCTCCTTTCAGTGGGAGGTCCTGCAGTAATGATCCAAAACTAACTTGCTATTTGAGTGTTTACTTTCAAGGGACTTCCTATTTTCTCACTCTTTGCTTTCGTTTAGTGCTAGAATCTTCTCCTATGGCCTGCTGTGTTCTAGGCTGCAGATTCATTCTTGTCCCAGAGTTTCCTTCCCCAGGCAGCCATCTTCCAGTGGTTTTGATTTCCTTGATGAGGAGCAACGTTTTTGGTTCTTGTTTTTGGGTTTTTTTAAATGCATTTAGCCTATCATGTATCATTCATTGATTAATATTATTAACAGCAATTTGGAGATATTTGATGTAGTTTTAGAGGGAATGATTTTGTGGCTGCTTTGAAATGGCTGAAATTAAGCATTTTAATTATATACTGGCTGGTTTTGCCACCTTATGTATGAAGATTTTGTGAGTCTTGTAAGCAGGTTTTAAATTTTGCTCAAGAAGCATGCTTAATAGCCTTGGGAGAGAGGGACAAAAGGCTTGAAGTTGATCCTTGTAACCCCTGGTCTTTGTGCACTGGGATGTGCCCACTCTGTCTTGGTAACCAGATAGAGGAAAATGTATCAGCTGCTTTAACTCACAAACCTCCTGTTGTGTTTACAATGGAACGTGAATGAATACTAAATAAGCAAAAAGCTTATTTAATAAATACTGAGCAGAGCAGGTACAGCCTTTAGACTTCTGAACACAACCTGTGGCACATGGAAGTCTGGCCTGCTTACCTCAGGGTTAGACCTCTAGTTTCATCCTTATATTTTTTCATGAACAAATTATTTAATCTGCTACTCTGTTCCTCCATGGGGAAATAGGAAAATAAAATTACAATTTCCCTTTCTACTTGCAAACCCTTTCTTCCTAACAGAACATTATATATTTAACATCTAGTTTTATTAAAAAAAAAAAAAAATCCTTTGTTATGAGACAACATTTATATGCAGTAGTGCTTACCAGTGGGGAATATTCTCTTTTGAAACAATAAGGAGGATCTGATACCACCAAACTAATCCATTAACTGCTCTTCTGATCAGGAGCAGCAAATTCACTGTTTAAATACGTAAGTTATATAAAAGTGGCACTGTGGAAATTTCTGTTGTCTCCAATTTCACACTTAAATGCATGTAGGAGTAACTAGCTTGTTATTCCAGCTCTCAGCCCCACAAGCTCTGACAGTCAGATTGGATTCCATCTGTCACACTTGCAAACACCAGCGTGCCAAAAAAGCCCTTGTTTGTACCCCTATAATCCTGCTGTGTATTTCTGTAGGTGTAGTTGAGAGAAGTTAAGAAAAAGTATCCTGAACAAGGAACATCCAGAACCTTTTACTCTAGAATTTGAACTGCTTTGCCTGAGTTTTCTTGATGCCAAATCTCTCTAATGTCTTTTCATTTTAATGCCTGCTATACATGATTTTATTAGGTTTTTAATCTTTAGCAGTAGATTATGTCTGTGTTGGGATAATCAGAACAAACTACCGCTCTCCTACTGTGCTACTAATACTGGCTGGTGAACCCAAATTCTTTGTCATTAAGCGAGAGGTTGACTGCTTTCTGCAACTGGCAAAGTTCTTTCAGTTTAGGTCCAATGTTTTAAAATTACTTTGTTTGTTGTTGGTTTTTTTAACAGAGTATGCTTCTGCCGGCTCACTCTTTGATTACATTAATAGTAACAAAAGTGAAGAGATGGATATGGATCATATCATGACCTGGGCAACTGATATAGCTAAAGGTAAGCAAGATGAGTGGTGCATTACTGTCCTACACAGCCAACAAAGTGTACAGCAGGACATACTTTACCTATGAAGTCAGGAAAGCCTTCCTCTACTTCCTTATTCAAGTTGTAAAAAAAGCCCCAAACAAAACAACAACAAAAAACCCCCAAACGTAAAAAAAAAAAGAAAAAAAAAAAAAGAAAAAAAAAGACACCTCATTCACTGTGCTTTTTAATATGTTCCTTGGTTGTTATGAATCCAAAATAATTTCTGGAGTGAAAATGGCTTCTATGAGCCAGTTTTACTTCTGGTTTGCCCCTAAGTCCCAAGAGTATAATTTTTCAGATGTAGAGTAATTATGAGGTAAAGTGCATAATTATCCTTGTATTTTATTTGAATTGGGACATTTAAAGAAGCTAAGGGCTTATTCTCAGTAAACATACTGAAATTCTCCAAATAGTAATGCAGAACAAGCTGTTTTTTCCTTTGTGTTCTCTATGACCACACAAGAATTAGTGTAAACTAATGAATGAATAGTAAACTCATATCTTGGCATCCTTGTGTAGACAACACCTTAGAGAAATATGACATTTCTATGTCATAACTAAATATGACATTAAAAAGCATTAACATACCCATATAGACACTCTGAGAGATACATGAGCTTTACTCGGTGTTTTTCACGCAAAGTAGTTAGGGAAAGCTTTGCTTCTCCTGCAGCATATTAATACGGCAAACAGGTATGCAAAATCATAATGAGGACAATTAATGGGAGCCAGAAAACATGACTGCTGATAGGTGATGACCATGCTCAGCTTGCCTTACCAGATTGTTCCCTTGTTTTGTGTAGGAATGCACTATTTACACATGGAAGCTCCAGTCAAAGTAATCCACAGGGATCTGAAGTCCAGGAATGGTAAAGTAGCAAAACACTGAAACACTCTGCGTTTGCTGTTACCTGTTAATGTGGCATTTACATCTGTACCTGAGCTTTGTGAACATGCAGAACTAACTAATGTCTTGGCTGTCATCAAGCTGCACTAGGAGTTGTTGAGGCACAGAAGAGCCTGTTCCCTCCTCCCCATCCTGAGCCTGTCTGAGCTTTGTTAGAGTCCCTGGCATCATTTAGAGCGCTGTGGAGGGCTCTTTCAAGTTGTGTCTTACTGACTGTGATTGTACCCATCTTATCAGCTGTCAGACATTGCCTGGACACTCCTCACTTCCTTTTTCTATTTGGAAAGGTTGAGTACCAGGAAAGGCTGACAGACACCAGACACTATAAGGATAAGGCCTGTTATTTCTTTTCTGAAAATCTTGTCTTTACTGTGGCCTGTTTTCAGGTTTGACAGATATTCATGCTTTTGAGTAATATGCACTCAGTGTGGAGCTGCACTGGTTAGTCTGTACTTTGCCGTTGAAGACCATTTATGAAATTTGCTGAATGTTGCCTTTTAACTGAAACTTTCAAAACTAGTAGTGGAGTGAGAGGGACACGGATTTTAATAATACACACAGGGAGATGATAGTGAAGAAGAGTGTAGATTGCACCTCAGTTCTAAGTTTTCTCCTTTTATTAATGAATCTTTCAGAGAGCTTCTTGTTAAGCCTAACCACATTAGGGAGAATGGAGTTTATCTGTATTTTAGCTATAGTTGTGTTACTGTCTTTGAACTCAGTAATGCCTGAAAGTTTGCGTTTGTTCAGAGGCTTCCAGGTGTTCGGCAGATCTTCTCTAAAGCTTCTCAGAGAAACCAGGATGATCATGCATGTGTGCATGCTCAGGTGCTGGCTCATCATAGGATCATTTTTCTTGATAAAATGCAAAGTCTTTTGCTGTGAAAATGTACTGTGTTTGTTCATAATAGCATTCTTGTAAACTATTGTTTTTTCATTTTCAGTTGTTATAGCTGCTGATGGCGTGTTAAAGGTATGAACACTTTAATTATTTGTAGAGAGATGCTGCTGTTTAATGAATGAGGTTGATAGTCTTAATATCTGTTTATTTTTTATTTATTTTTGCCAGATCTGTGATTTTGGTGCCTCGAGGTTCCACTCCCATACAACACACATGTCATTAGTGGGCACTTTTCCATGGATGGCCCCAGAAGTTATCCAAAGTCTCCCAGTGTCTGAAACATGTGACACATACTCATACGGAGTGGTGAGTGCCTCTCATTTCCCCATGTGTGTGTAACAGATCTCTAGTGTAACAGAATTTATGTGATGTAAGAACAACAATTCTAAATAAGGACAACAAAAAATATCACTCTCTCAAGACTGACCCATAATTTATAATTACATGTTTGAAAATTATAGGAAGAACAGTGTCTTGCATGTTTAGTAAGATCATTATCTGATTAGATTAGCAGCATGCCAGTGTGGGAAGCGCATGCTTTACCACAAGTATTCGGCATATGTCTGAAAGGATAACAGGAGCCACTGAACAATCTACATCATGAATCTCTGCTTGTGTTTTTTAATAAAAACAGAAGAGAAGAAGATTGTGTTGCAATAGGTGTAGAACAGAATGAACTGATTTGGATCTCACTTTCCATAAAATGGAGTGTCACTGATTTTATAGTGAAAACTAAGGCACTTCTCCATGCTTAATTGTTTAAAAGACACTGCTATAATTAGCTGTGAGACTAGAGACTGTACCTCTTGTGGAGGTAGAGGCCCCATCTAAAAATATAGAAAAGGCCAGCATGGCTTTGCCATTTTTCTGAAGGGTGAACAATCAGTTACAGTTCATCAGAATTTTGGGTTTGCAGTTACAGTAATGTGGAGTATTTTACTCTGTCCACAGTTAAACTCTAATTTGATTTTGCTCTGCAATACAAAATAGGCTAGAAATACCCCTACTGGTCAGACCAATTGTATGCCTAGGCCGGTAGCCTTTCTCTGGCAGAATAGTAATGAATACTTTGGGGAAAAAAGGAAAGGAAGTGGGGTTGCAGTTTCCGTGCATATCTGTGTATTAACCGTTTTTGGTTTTGGCTTTAACAGTGGGTGGCAGAATGGGGAACTCTCTCAGTATCTGTCAAGTATTGCCTCTCTCTTTGAGAGATGGGAGGAGATAGATGTGAGGGAGGCACTATGGTTTTAAGCTAGCACCATGGCTATACACAGCTAAGTTGATGTCCCGATGGAAAATTACTTAAACTTTTTGCTGAACAGTTGTTTATAGTGAAGAGAATATGAGAAATATATGTGATGTCACTTACAAATGAAAAGTTGAAGGTTTGCAAAGAGGGAGAAAAGCCTGTATTGGCAGATTCAGAATCCTTGCTTGCTTAACTGAACTAGTCACAAACAGTAAGAGAATATAAGCTCACAAATGTAAATGTTAATGTAAACTGTTACTGGAAGCAATCACATATTATCCACTGAAGGGAAACATTCCAGTTTCAAAACAAAGCAAAAATGTTAGAGGAGAAATTCAAAACATGGTCTTATAGTTCAAACTGCTCACATAGTCATCTTGGTGTGAATTGACTTCAAGTAACATTCTAGAAGTGGGAGAAGGTAAGAAATTGTTTAATATCTTATTATGTCAAAACAGAGTATTGGGAACAGTAAGTTGCACGTAATTTGTTTTTCCATGTCCAAAAAGTAAATCTCCTTTGACAGTTTGCTTGGAGGTGAAACTCAACTACCCTCTGTATGAAAACAATTCAGTGTTACTAGAATATTTTAATGTGGTTATGGGTGTATAGTGCTACTTTAGTATACCTAATAATATTTGACCCACATCTTTTAATATATTGGTTTTGGGCTAACGTGTTCTACTGTGGGTTGAAGCTTACGAATTCATAAGCACTTAGGAATGATTTTGTCTTTTTATAACTCCAATCTTGGAACACCATCATTTTCAGAGGAGATATAGGGGTAGAAATGAAGAGTGGCAGTGGCCCACGTTCTCTGTTGATGAAATTACTGACATAATGGGGTTATACCAGCAAGAAATTGTCCAAATATAACATTGAAAGTTGGAATCTCCCTATAATAAGTGTTAGACTATCAGAGAATTAGCTAGGAGACTGAAAACAAAAAATCTTAGAAAGGGTATTTTTGTCTCTTCAAATTATTATTGTCTATAAAAACAAAATTTAAAGATTCTCTTTTCAAAGCCTAACACTTGCCAGCAGCTGTTGTGCTAGAGACACAAATCTGCTTTTCTTCAGTTAAAGTCCTGTTAACAAAGAACAGAATCCTTTCAAATGTAAACTGATAAGATGCTAGGAATAGATACTCTGTTTGCAATATTTGTTGCCTTCCCCATTGTTTTCTTTAATTTATTTTCTGATATTCTTTTTTCCTGACTGGCTCTTCTTTCTACAAACCAGTCTGTGATTTTAAATATTCTGCTGAAGATGTGTGAGAGCTTTTTTCCATAAAGTGTGAAAGTCTTTCTGCAGCATTATAGGTCTGAGTTGTTCCTCAGCTGAAATGAATTTTCCCCTTTGTGACCAGTTGCATACATGTTTATAGCTAACATTCAGATTAGTTTGTCCCGCTTTTCATGGATGGTTAAACAGGTCCATATATTCTCTTTGAGATATAGAGTAAGTAATTTAAAATACTGCAATGAAATGTTAAAGCTAAATGTTCCAGGAGACTTGTTACAACACAAAGACAGATCTTGCACTGTCCTTCAGCCATGCTGTGATTCTCTTTTCTAATCCATTTCCAAATCCATACTCTAAACAGATACCAAGTGTTACAAATGATCAACATTTGTAACAAGAAATTGACTTACATGTCATTGTGTGTGTTGCTCAGAAAGGATTCCTTACTTCTCTTCCAGATATGAAAGTATATGTGGAATGGCAGTGTTCATTCTAAAAGCTGTTTTGAAATCATGAAGATACAAGCTTGGAATATGTTATCCTGGAAAAATTGTTTGTGGTGCACTGCAGTGTGTCTTAATGTCTCAGTATAAATGTGTTTAATCATAGAAAGCTTATGCAATGTAGCTGAATTATTTTAACACAAGAACAAAAAAAGTAAAGCCATTAATTAGCTATTGGTAGCTCAGAGACTGCTGTTAAATGTAGCAGCTGTTATGCTCCTAGCAATAGTTCATACATTGCTTTAGCTATGAGAACATATGTTATTTATAGAGGGAATGTTGGCCAGCTCCAGGGGTTATCCCTTACTCTTTTTGAAAAGAATTATGAGATCTTTAACTTCCAGTTGGATCAGTGCAGAGAAGACTGACCTAATTTTCATGCCTAAGGGCAGTACCTCTAAGAGAGCAACACTTTCTGCTCATGCTGTATTTCTGCTAATTGTGGCTCCTCATCCTCATCTGTGAACACTTTCCTACCAAGAGAAAACTTTTTTTTTCTCCAGTGCAGATATTCAGAGTGTTTGCTTTTTCTCAAATTACTAATTTGAATGTTCCCTATCCTGTATGGCACTTTGAATCTTTGTTAGGTTTGCACTGGGGTGGGGATGTGAGGGTTTTGTTGTTTTGTGGAGGTTTTTTTTCCCTTTTGGTTATTGTCACATAGTTGAGAGGATAAGAATTGAAATGCACAGCTGAGCTGACAGAAGTAAGTGTGTGAGTTTTTTCTGAAGATCATATAATTTTTATTCTCAGATTCATGTATAGGATGAACAATCATACATTTGTCTGTCTTTTCTGTTTCTCTGAATGCAAAGAAGAGCCCGATATCTTCAGAGGCCACAGCTTACAGACCACTACATTCAATGATCTTGCTTTGTTTTCAGTCATTGTGTCTAGCTTGGCTGTTTCTCTGTGAGCACCTGCTGTCCGTCACCACAGAGATGCTATGTGATCAGGAAAGCAGGTGATCCTCACCATCAGAGATGGGAGGGGAAGTGAACCATGTCAGTATCAAGTAAATTACACCAGAAATGGAAGACAGATTGGTTTCCATATGAGGTGAGCTGGGGAGCCAGTTCTGAAAATGGACAGAGTGTATCTTGCAATAAAGAGCCCGGGGTAAGTCAGGTTGAGGTGCTTTCTCTGCTGCTGAATGACCCTGGGGACAGGAAGAAACAAATTGGAATGCAAAAGATGCCTATTTGCTGCTTTTTGAAAGACTGATAATGCAATCATTCACCATAGCTGATGGTTCAGGGTAGCTAATTCATGAGATGGGGTTGAAGCTCCTATGAAATGGAAGACAGAGACATGTTACCATTGGAAGGAAAGGCTTTATCTACACACCATTGGCCTGAACATGAAATTTGCACTGTTAGAATATTTTCTAAACCTGTGTAAATAAATGCAAGGATTTCTGACATCCCACTTTTGTATCTTTTACTTTCTTCTACTATTAGTAAAAAATAAGGCTTGAAGATAAATTTTTCATTTTGTGTCGGATGACTGTTTTTCTCTTGAGTTATGTGCAGTCTTGAAGTGTTTTAAGCTAGCACTGTTACTTTAGGAAGGCAGTGGAAATAAACACTAAAGGTGTCATGATAGAGGAATTCAGTGCAAAACGTTCTGCACAAACTTATGTGCTTGAGTGAAACAAAACATCCCTTACAATTTACAGTCTTCTGAAAGAAAGGTAGCAGAGCAATAGAGTTTTCCTGCTCAAGGCTCTTGGAAATGTTTAACAGGCATTTCATTATGTTCTTTACTTGGAAGATGTATTTAGATATTGCTCTGTCTGATGTCCAGACTTGAGTTTCTCTGTGGTTTCCTGGTACAGCCATACAGATGAGGTGGTTCTGCAAGGCTGCTCAACTGCATGTTTGATTTGGTCCAGGGGCTTTTGTTTTAAACTGGCTGTTTTGTACGCTGCTTTGCTTGTCTGAAGTACATGGGACTGCTAAATTATTTCCTTCTCTCACAGTTAAATTTCCTTCTCTACCAGTAGAGAGGTGATAATTGAAATTACAAACTGAGATGCCTTTTTTTTTTCCCTCTAAACGGAATTAATTGAGACAAACAGGAGAGTTGAATACCTCTATTATAGCTTCCCCCATATATTTCTTATTCTCAGGAAAACTATCTCTTTATTTAAGATACCCTTACCTTTACTAATCAGTCTTCTGACTCAAGCAGAATTATTCAAATAGGTCTATTGATGTGGTACCCTGTTCATTTGATTAAAGGCCCAACTCTGCTTCAGTACATTTTTTTTTCTGCTTGAGCAGCATCTGCCAATATTCTCGCATTTTCTTTGTAATTACCTTCATAGCTGGCCAGAATCCATTCAAAACAATGTAGCTGGAATAAGCCTGGGTACTAACCCCAATAGGGAGGATATAGAGACTTGCATAAGGATCTTAATGCATTTGTCAGATCCTACATAAATTATGTCTTTTCTGTTGATGTACTTGGTATATGAGCAGAATAAAAAGTTTTTATGTAGGTATTTGTAACAAGATATGTATATAAAGGTTTTGATTTAGAAAAAAAAAAAAGGGAAAAAAAAAGACAAAAAAAAAAGACATAGACAAGTGTTGATACAAAGTGCCTGTTAATTTGATTGAACTCCAGTATGTAGTCCCAAAGGCAAAAAAGCAAGTTGGATTCATTGACTTGAAGCCTTTTTGGTGATGTCAAAGATGCCAGAGTGACTTAGATTCTCAGGTACTGTGTTAACAAAATGCTAAAAGCATATGAAATTGGGAGATCTTTCTATATCTAAGGACAGTGCATCTATAAAATACCAAGGAGAACAGGATAATTTTCTGTATGCTGTATATTGTTTGGTTTAACATAATCACATACTTGGAGATAAATAATTACAATTTTGCTTACAAAATTATATTTAATATTTTCATAGGTGTATCATAGGAGCAAAATACCTTTTGGATCATATTCTGACTACTGAGAAGCACTAGTTGCAATCATATAGAAATATTTTTAAATGCAAAATGACTACAAAGTGAAGATGTGTCTAGTTGGGGCTGAGAAGTAGAGGAGGAGTTCACTGTCTTCCCAGGTCTCAACTGCCAAATGTGAACTTTATAGTGTAAAAAGAAAGTGTAAAAAGCATTTTCCATGGCTTTCACAAAATTGCAGGCATTAGACCCCACACAACCCAGTTTTTCATCTGGGCTTTTCTGTAGAGGAAAAAGCAGAAGCATTCAAATTAATTTAGTGAGAGGATCTTGCACACAAACACTGGTCCAAGTTCCTGCAAATGGAAAATGGTTGCCTGATAATTGGATACAGAATAGTGCTGTATCAAGGTTTAATAATGTATTTAAAATACAAAGTACAGAAATAAAAATTCTTTTCTCTTTTTCTGTTCCAGGTTCTCTGGGAGATGCTAACAAGGGAGGTCCCCTTTAAAGGCTTGGAAGGATTACAAGTAGCTTGGCTTGTAGTGGAAAAAAACGAGGTAAGACTACGTTTCTACATTCAGGTACATAGATCAGAAAACAGTATTGGGGTTTTGCAAAAGACTTTTTCATCTTCTTCAAATTGAAAGTAAGTTCACGCGTATGGAAAGATTAGCAGTAGGAGCTAACACAAAGGGTCAAAGTGATGTTATTCCTCATGAATGGACCCTTTACATCTAATTGTTGCAGCTTCACGTCGTGATGCTGTAGATCAAAAATTGTACAAGTACTGTACTAGTTTCTCAGTCTCAATTGTAAAACCTAGGGGTTTGTTCTTAGTGATGAAAGAAGCCATTGCGTCCAAGGTAGGGGAACAGTTTAACTCCATCTCCTGCGTTTAGGACATCTTTTTACTGGCCGGGAGTTGATATATCTGTAAGAGACCTTCAGCTACTTCAACTTAACTCTCCCAGCAGGAGTCACTATAGTACAAGAAACTGCCGCTTAGATGAAAATTTCAAAAATAAAAGAAGAAAAATAGTTTTAAAAAAAGAGAGAAATTACAGTTTTGCCACCTACGTTCAACACTACATTGAAGATGAGCTCCTCACTGGTATCGGCAAGGCTGTGGCATAGCTGCAAGCCTCCTCATGCAGAGTCTTTCCATTTCAAAAGCACTTCAGTGGTGTAAACACCGTTTGTACAGTGTCCCCAGCCTCGCTTTTCTTCTTCTCACAAATTGAGGCTTTCAGTTAGTTGGGCATGTGAGCGTATATCTGAACACATAGTCCCTTGATATCAAAGACAGTAACTACATTTAAAAAACATTTAAAGTTGTGACTGTACCACACACAGACAAGCATGGAAATCCTCCACAAAGATGAAACCTCCTCTATCTAGACACAGTGGAAGCTTGGGAAACATTACAATGGCAAGGCAGTGGCTGTACAGTACAGATTCCTATTATTCTACATAAACTGTTTCTCAAAATGCCTCAGAGTTAAACAGAGGAGTTAGGTTTCCTCCTCTTAGTTTAATATTTTTTGTTGATGTTTTTTTTCCCCCTCTCTTTTTTTCTTCTATTTGAGGACTGGATTAATTCCAGTGAGTGGTACTGTGATATACCAATTAGTTGGAAATGCTGCATTAATGGTGTGAAGCTAAAGACCGTGGTCTTCTACAGCATTTATTAGAACAAGAGGCACAGACTCTTTCTCCTAGTTAAGGAAAAGCCTCATACATGAGTTTGAAGGAGGAACCATAAAGCCTTCTATGAACAGTATTGCATTCCTATGTCTAGTATGTGCAGTTTTATGTAAGTTGTACAGAGTGGCCTTGGGAATGTTGCAAAGAGATGTAGTCATGTGCTGAAAGATGTCAGAGGGTACAACACACATTTCTGTACAGTTTTCAAGAGCAAGGAACAGTGTAAAATACAGTATGAACAAAATGTAGACATGACGACTATTTTACTCATGGCTGAAGAAACCTAAGGGGTGACATGTTCAGAGCCAGCTGTTTGTCTGCCAGGTACCACTAGCCTGTTGCTACCATCTTCTTTGGAAGGGTGCCAAGGAGCTTAGAGGGCATTAGCACTTGCTTACATAGTTTTTATTTTTTCTGGCCATGACTTAGGGAACATGCCCAGCATAAGCCTTGCAAAAGTCAGCTTGTGCTACTTTTCTTCATAGTTTCTCTGTCCCAAAGCAAGTGTGCGGGTCAGGTTCTGCTCTCAGTTCAATCTGTTGACATCAATGGGGCTTCCTTTTTCCAGTTCACAACAGAACTGAATCACTGTTGAGCCAGTCCTTCATTTTTTGCACTGCAAGTCTCCTGTTGAAATTGGTGTGGGACTGAGGCCAAAGCATGATTGCGTAGGGTGAAAAATCCCTCTTTGCAAAGCCTGAGCCCAACAAATGAAGTGGATTTTAATGATTCTGTATGGGTCTTTTTCAACTCTCTGCTTAGTTTCACAATGTTCTTTTTATTCTGGTAGTTTGTATATAATTATATATTTTTTTAATCCAGAAAAGAAAAACATGACAGTTCAAATTATGCTAGGTGTAATCTCATAATAAATTACCACTGAGAAACGTCATCGTTATTGTAGTATGACAATTTTGGAACCTGCTACCTCTATAATACATGGCAGATAACATTCTGCACAAGTGAGACATATGAATGGTGAGTGCAACTCATTTTCCACCTCCTGGAACAGTGAGGGTTACAAACAGACAAATACTGTAGCAAGACTAGCCAGTGTATTTTTAGGCTAATGACTCAACCAGAGATCAAGCACCAGTACAATTTGTTTATGCATTGTGCAAATTTCTGTGTATTTCTTGCACAGAAAGCTTTGCACCTTAAGGTATTACATTATTTTAGTAATCATACTCCTGCAGTGCCTGGCTGTGCATCTCATGTTTCCAGTTTTCATGGTGTTCAAATACTTGTGCAGCAGAATTTGTTAACTCTTACTTTGGCTGCTGTGGCTTGTAAGGCTTTGCAGGTCACACTGCAGTAATATAATGGTACAAATTGACACAACTTGCTCTGCTTTGCTTCCGGAGTACCAGGAGTAGGACAGACCAAAGGGTCTTCCTGGCAGGTTGGTCTGAACAGGACTGTAATACCTGTTTCTCACCTGTTACAGAACAGGGAACCCTTTTTCCACCTTGATCCCTCTTATATTTGGGTGCATTTTTACTGAGACTGGTTTTTTATCTACATTTTTTTTAATTGATTATGAAACATCTGAAGTCAGTTAACTGCCTTAGTGAGAGCAGAGGGATATCCTTATATGTGTAATGTTGTTGGGATGCATGTTTAATCTCAACTGGAGAGGCTTTGGTATCTGGGTGTGTAAATCCATGATTTACTTCTAGGCTTTCCAGTGTGGAGGCAGAGTCTTGAAGCTAAAAGTCCTCTAAGACTGACTGAGGGAATCTTTTCATGGTTTAAAACTCTCTGCAAAGGAAACCAAATAAGCTTCAAACTAACTCTCTGTAGTCAGTGGTCTGGGCTATAACCAGCAACTCCTTGTCTTCAGTCATCAGGAAATATTTATATGAGTTCACTGTGCTCTGTGAGTGCTCTCAGAGATCTGCATGTCCTCATTAATCCTTCTGACCACAGGCTCATGAAACGTCTCTTGTGTCATGTAGAGCTTCACTTAACTCTTTTTAACTCAGTTAATGTAATCTATATTTCAGCCATTTGTTGTATCAAAACTGATTGTAGTATTGTACAGCTGAATCATCTGTGTGAGAGAAAGGAATTAAGGCATGCTGTACATTATACCTATCTCAACAAGCATCTTCGAATACCATGCAGTAACCTGCACAAACTACTATGTTTTACTTTTAATAGTTGTTTGCCTTGTTTTTACTTCCTTGTCTCTGTCTCTAAGCTTTCTTAAGCAACTCCATTTGTGCATTTGTTCTATTCCTTCTTTATAGGTCTCGTCTTGCTAGTGTTAGTAGTTTTGATTTTTCTTTTTAATATGTCAGTCCTCAGTTTTATATTGCATTTAAAAGAAAGAAGAGTGTGTTTTACTTCTTTTAATTGCATTGCTTTTATAGGAAATCTGTTAGTAGCAGTTTAAAGGGAAATACTTCCAATGACTGGTACATTCTTTCTCCTTTAGAGATTAACCATTCCAAGCAGCTGTCCCACAAGTTTTGCAGAACTGATGCACCAATGTTGGGATGCTGATTCAAAGGTAATTTAATTTGTGTTCGATATCTATACCACCACCCCACCCCACTTCCCCAGCTTGTTTTGCTACAGTGTGTTAGTGTTTCTTTGGGGGACAAGTCCCAACTAACACCATGGTTGCACGCTAGCAGACACATTTCTTCACAAATATAGCTGAGACAGTCTTTTTTTAATGTGTTTACATATTTATACTGAAGTATCTCTCTTTCGCTTTTAATCAAGAGTTATTACACTACTCAAGACAATGCCTGTAAATAGGGTGAGATGGCAAGAATGTAGCCGTTTTGGAGCAATTGAAAAATTGTTATTTTCTATTTTCTTTCCATAGTTCATAGCTAATCTTACCTGGATGTATGTGAGCATCATGTATGATATATCTATTTCAAGGTCCAACTTTGATGCCTTCCTTGTGTTGAAAACATGTAAAGAATAAGTTAATCTATAAAATGTGGGTAGGACCAGCAGCAACATATTCTAAATTAATGTTAAACCTTTTCTAATTGTTTCCCTTAGGACTTTGAATAATGATCTTCGTAATGATTGTACTGTAAAAATATAATAATAGAAGTACTGTAATATAGTGTTTAACCATGAAAACAGAGTAAAAATATAACTTAAAGAGCCAGACCATTGTCACTATTAATCTGCCCCTGGCTGGAAAGAGCCTGTGGGCACATCAGCATTATTACCAAGTATCAGCATCCATTTCCTTTGCCTATGAAGATATTTGAGAGAGAGAAGGCTAGGAAAGGAAAGGAAATGATGCTCTTTTTCTCAATTCAAGGTACCAGCAAGAACTTTCTCCCTTTAATCTCATAAGAAAGTTAGCTACTACTTCAGAGAGACTAAGATTAATCCTAAGGTGAATTTTTCTGCTTTGGTGCTCTCAAGCTAGAACTTGTTATCACCAGAGTAGCCATAAAAGAGCAGTATGAGAAAGGAAATTTCCCTTCTTGATTTCTTTTTTTTTTTTAAGCAAGGAGTTCTTTTCCTACAGAATGGATCTGGCAGCCTGAGATCCATCATCAGTGTGTGGTTTCCACATGAACACCCATTTAAATGCCATTCCCCTAATGTCTCCCTCTTTATCCTCTCCACAGAAGGGAGAGGAGAAAAATGCTTTGAGTCTTTGAATCTACAAGTAGACTTTAAACAGTCTACTTGTAGTTCTAGGTTAGTAATTAGTGAAGAGCACTTTCCAGTGGTAACTACATATCTTTAATAACTACTGCCAAGCATCAGCATTGCTACCAAATGCCACAGAATAAGAATTACTGGAGTTTCTTTTCTGTAATTGCAGGACATACTAGATCAGCTTGCTCTCTATCTTGCTCTAGCCACATATTTCAGTGTCCAGAAAGCTGTTGCTGTTTTTCAAGGAGAGGGGTAGATCTGCATGTTGTAAAGGAGGGATGTCCAACCATCAGGCTGAATTCTGCCTGCACGAGCAGAGCAGTTCACCTGGTTCCTGGGAGCATTGTTCCCAGAGACGTCGCTGATTGTGCAAAGAGTGAATCTCATGTCAGACAGGATTTTCTGACGGTCTGCTCTTTGACACTTTTTTCATGCAGCTTCTCTTCTGTTAGACAATTATAAATACATTGTTCACGTGACTGAAATGGAGTAATCTCTGGTCACAATCTGGGCGTGTGACTGACTTAGTCACGTGTTGGGAAAGAATCGCTACTTACAGCTCTCAAAAAGCCTTGATAAAAGGCTGTGTGGCCTGCATGAGCCAAAAGATGGAGCACACTCCTCTAAAATACTGCTCTGTGTCATGTTCCCTTTTTGCCAGGGTTAGCTTTAGAAAATCAGAGAGTCGGTGCATGAACAAGTTACTGAAGGTCGGGCGGGGGTGAGCTTGAGGATGTCAGCTGCTCAAAAGCAACTGCTAACGTGCATACGTTTAGCCTGCAGAAAGCATGAGGTATCTTTAGGTGGCTTACCCCTGAGAAAAGAGGTATGTGCATTTACCTTGGGGCTAAGGAATACACTTGGAGAGATGCTGCAGAGAAGCTGCTGTGTCAGACACTGCTCACACCATAACCTCCTCATGGAATGGACAGAGTTAGTAATTTTGCTTTGAATTCTTAAGAATTTCTTCATATGTGGAGAAAAATGTCTGTAGTGCATTGCTCCGCATGGTATTTGTAATGGTGGTCTTCATACAGTTTAAACCATGCTAGTTGAAACAAACAGTGCCTAGTGGGTTCAAAGTATTTTACTAAAATGTTAATTAGGAATTACTTTAAGTCAGTAATTATTAAAGAACAATCTCTGTGGTAACTAAGTATCTTAAATAACTACTTCCACATGTTAAAATCCCTACCACACAAGCTGCTTTTGCTTGGGTACTAGATAATTGTACAAACAAGGTTGCTCATCACTGATGCCTTTGTTTACTGGGGGTACTTGCTTTTGAAACACAGGTGAGTGGTTCTTTTAATTTCATCTGTTCCTTCAGTTTATTCCCACTTTAACATCAAAGATGTTTATACATTACTGAATATTTTAATGGAATTCAGAAAACTGGGAACAGAGAAGCAGCAAGAAAGGAAAGCTGTATGGATTAAATATCTTGGTTTTATGCAGACCTGCTTAGTAAGAAATACTGAGTGGAAGGAAACAGTGAAAACATTAGCCAGAATTATTTCTAGAGGGGCATACATTTTAAAGGTTTTTGTATGAGACATCACAGATATAAAGGGAAACAATTTTCAAAGGCAACTCATGCCTTGATACTTTAAGAATCTCTTAGAAGGAATGTTGCCTGTCTTTCTAGAAAGTGCTAATCTGCTGAAAATAAGACTTTTTCTAAAAAAAGCTGCTCAGCTTGGGCTCCCGATTTCAACAATCACTTCTTGCCAGTTTTAACCAAGGTATCAGTCTGCACTTAGAGTGCATTTATTACATCTGAATTTATCCTTGCCTATGGGAAAGGAACCAACAAAACCCACATGGCAGTGTAGGTTTGTGTCATCCTGTCAGCTTTACCTCCAGGGAAAGCTGGTACCTGTAAATCTGGCAGCTACAAGGCTGGTAGGGTATCTGGTTCACTGCAATTGCACAGCCAGAGATGTACGGGCTTTGTCAGTAGTGGATGGCTCTGCATTCTTTCCAGCTCTAGTTGTGCAACCTGGCAGCAACTTTGCCTGTAGTGCAGGACCCAAAGAATGTGTGTTGCTGCTCCTCCCAAATCAGTCAGTCGGTGCATTCACCCACCCTTTGTAGAAGCCCCATTCTCTGTCATTATCTCCACTCCAGTTACTCCAGGAAGGCCTGATAGTAGTGTTGACTGTGCTCACTTAGCGCCAGCCCTGCTCTCTACTTCCCAGTATACCCCCGAGAAAGGAGCAAGCAAAACTCATGGAAATGTTTTGTAAAAGAATCCTAAATAAGCCATAAAATATTGTAATTAATGCAGCATGGGGATGTTTGCCCTTCATCTCTTCCTGAAAATAGAATTAGTTTCGTAAAGGTAAATTACACACCTGCCAATCCGTTGGACAGTACGTAGCAGCAGCAGTACCCTGGTGTATTGGTGGGCAGCCATGATCTCCTGTCTGGCAGCTTCCGCACTATTTGGGAGGCTCTTTAATTCACACACCCTGGGGTGGTTACAATAGATGCTGCTGTAGCAACAGGAAGGGCATGAGGACTGTTGGAAGGTTCTCTTTCCCCAAAACTGCACCAGGGCTGTCTGTCCCACTTGGTGCCAGCGATGAATTCTGTGCTGTGTACACCCCAGTGCAGCACGCTCCCTGACCCGGGAGGTTTGTGCTCTTCCAGGGTGTGTTCCAAGGGTCTGCTCAGCCCTGGTAGGTCTAGCAACACCACACGTGGTGGGGGACGACTGCTGCCTTCCCCAGCCCCCCTGTAAATGCAGGGGGACTCTGCTGGGTTTTCACACTGGGACTAGAACAACTGCAAGCGACGTGCTGCGGAATAGCCACCGGCTGCCATGCTGCTCGGCGTGCCCAGGTTGCTGCTCCGTGGATGTTGGGCTGGGGGCCAGACTGTGTGAGCACGTGGCGGCTGGGGCAGGCACTGTCTGTTGCAAAGAAAATCTGCATAGCTCATCCAGCTGCCCATTGCTGAAATCATGGAGATGGCCCAAAAAATGACAGACAAAGCCTCCAGTTACAGCCGAATAGTGCAGCATTACAGTATAAGAGAGCCTGTCTCCCTTTTTTGTTATGCATTTGACACTTTTTCATGCTGTTTGACATTTAAAATAAAGAAATTGTCTTTCTTTTATAATGTGGAAATCACTTGGATCTTCCTGGGAGAGACACCTCAGCATTGTTCCTAATTGTTTTTGTGCTTCCAAATTAAAATGCACGTTTTAATTGCGGCATCTGTAATTTTAGCAGAAATGGTATAATTAGAGGCACGATAGAGAGCGAATGTGCATCATCCCCTTATTATGTATCTACATTTTGTTTCAACCTTTTGTCTCAACCTTGTCTGGGGTCTGTCAAACAGACTAACAGAGTCGGCGCTCTTTCAAGAAACACATTTAACTGTGGCTTTTTCAGTTTTCATTATCCTACTTCATAGCTTCCTTTTGGAACTAAGGGGAAAATAGAAAATACAGAGAAGTTTCAACTGCTCTCCATGACTAGTGAGCACAGTGGGTGCTGGATGGAGAGCCCAGGAACAGAAAGCTCAGTAAATGAGGCCAGGACAGAAGAGCACAGGCACGGCTGACAGGCGAGACATCCTCATGTCACCTCAGTCTTCACTTCTTCCCCGGCTCCTCTTGAGGTAGCTAGGTGAGAGCTGAGCTTTTTCTGGAAAGTCTGTCCTTCTCTGCAAGAAAGGAACTGCAGCCAGAAACCCATTTTTGATGGGCAGCTAATAGCTTGTTCACATATTAAAGAGTTTGTGTTACTACCTGTAAAAGGCCATCTGTCTAATTACCAATTGCTAATGGGTCTGCCTTCTCTTTTTGTTAGTAATTTCCTTCCTAGCTTCAGGAAATCTTTATTCTTTAGAATTAAGAATCTTGTTGGTTATTGATGCTACTAATGTTGTTTAATGCTCTTACTGAGTACCAAAAGGTTTTACTGGTAGATATGGGAGACTAAGCTAAGGCTCGAGTCCTACTAGCTTACATGACTTTTCCCAAACTGACCTTTTCTTCAATGGGAAGAAACAAATTTTTACAAATTTACAGTCCTCCTGTAGGATGCTGTGAATCCCAGCATCCCAGTTTCTGTTGCTTGCAATCTTTCAATTGAAAAATTCGTGCAAATAATTTTACACAGTACTAGTTGTATATGACTGCAAATGCTGTGTTTTGGTTTGGTTTTGTCTTCAGAAAAGACCATCTTTCAAGCAGATCATTTCAATCCTGGAATCTATGTCAAATGACAGCAACCTTCCGGACCAGTGTAACTCATTCCTGCATAACAAGGCAGAGTGGAGGTAAGTGTCCTTCCTCCCGAGGTGAAATTATGTGGTTTACTTTTGAAATGGTGCGAGTCCCTATTCTTCAGAAAGACATCAGACTCTGATGATGTACTGGTAGAAAATATTGTGCTTGAGGTATTTTTA
>NW_010292955.1:0-916 GCF_000700745.2 Antrostomus carolinensis | reverse complement strand
CCCAGAGTGTTGTGAAACTTGTATTAGGAGCCAAGGCACTTGGCTGTACCTTATATTTATTATTACACTGGTTTAGGTATCGTTGTATTTAAGTTTTTGTGATTCACATCTTAAAACCAGTTATGCATTTTCAGTCAGTAGTGTGAGCTCAAAACAACTCAAGTATACATGTTTGATGCAGTTTTCATAGAAAATGTATAGGCATATGTTTGAGTTTAAAAAAAAAAAAAAAGGATAAAGGGCTTACAGTAATAAATTTTGAAATCATGCCTCTGTTTGTCTTCACTTGTATGTGTTCTGCCATTTTTGCACATTCTCTCCTCTGTATTGACTTTGTGTCCACGCGTTCAGCGTGTGCCCAGGCCAGCCCTGTTTTTGCATAGTGCACCAAGCGTTGCTCCAGCGCGTGGGGTTTTATCCTTCGCTGACTGTAATTTTTATTCGTAAGTTGCTATAAATGGAGATGAGATTTGAGGAAATTTTATTACATGACACACTTTGACAGTAATTTCAGCGTATTTTCTGTATGTTCCAAAACTTTTAAAAAACCTGTCCCTGAAGCTGATGTGTCAGTTGGAAAGCGTGCTGCTTCCCAGTGCATCCTTTTGTTTGGAAAAGAAAACTGAACACAGATCGACAGAGGCAGAAGATGTTACCAGACGGTCGTGCCCCAGTCTGTATGATGCTGCGCTGGCCCCGCTCCAAGTAAGCGGGGAGCAGAAACGCTCAAAGATTCCCTGCCCGCAGTCAGCGCCGGGATCCAGGAACCTGGAGCAGGGGTGGGGAAGAGCCGGAGGAACTGGGCCTTGGCTCAAACCCGGCAGCCCACGTTTCCTCCGACGACTTCCAAGCCAAATCCAGACGTATCGTTTTAATCGGGCAAGTGGAAAAAGTGAGGCGGCCATGGGTCACATGG
>NW_010292954.1:0-9674 GCF_000700745.2 Antrostomus carolinensis | reverse complement strand
CGGATCATCCTGGTGACCCTCCTCTGGACTCGTTCTAGCTGGTCTCTCTTGTGTTGGGGCCTCCAGAACTGGACGCAGTACTCCAGGTGGGGCTTTATGAGAGGGGAGTAGAGTGGGAGAATCACCTCCCTCGATCTACTGGCCATGCTTCTCTTGATGCAGCCCAGGATACGGTTATTGGCCTTCTGGGCTGCAAGCGCACATTGTTGGCTCAAGTTCAGCTTCTTGTCCACCACCACTCCCAAATCCTTCTCTTCGGAGCTGTCTTCAAGCCACTTATTGCCCAGCCTTTATTTGTGCTGAGGATTGCCCCGACCCAGGTGCAGGACCTTGCATTTGGCATTGTTGAACTTCATGAGGTTAGCACAGGCCCACCTTTCAAGCCTGTCAAGGTCCCTCTGGATGGTGTCCCATCCCTCCAGCGTGTCAACCACACCACACAGCTTGGTGTCATCGGCAAACTTGCTGAGGGTGCACTCAATCCCACAATTCCATATGCTGACTAGGGTTATGGATGTGACAGCCAAAATCTTTTATGACATTTATTTTATTTCATATTTTTAGAGCCAAGGCCCATTTGATTGTTTTGATCTCTCATACACACAACAAATTAAAATTAAGTTCAGGCAAGTCCATGTGGAAATAAAATTATAGTTGTATTGTTTCCTCCTCAAGAAAAATTCTATTGCTGACTGTGGAACAGACCTTTTTTTCTGTAAGTTTGAATAACTTATAACAATGTTAAGCATGTCTAACAAGATCACGACAAGGCCTAACTTAAACCTGGTATAAAGAGATTTCGGTAGACTCAACCTTTTCCAGCATCAGAAACCTGGTACTTTTGTGTTTCATTCACTCAATCTTCAAAACGGATTTTAGTCTCATGACTCAGACATGTAAGATAATACTAATGTTTCATTCATTTTGAATGTTGTAGCTAGAGTTTAAATATTGATTTTGAATAAGATTATTCTTGAATTACATACAAAGTCCTTTATTGCTTGTCAGAAATACATTATGTCATATACTGCTATGGAGCTACTCATACTTGGGAGTCCATAAAACTCACAGTCTTTCTGTGACATCTTTCAGATATGTTCTGGGACTAATAGAATCCCTTATTTCAGCCTGAACATCTCTGTATGCAGTACTTATGATCCCAGAAAAAGGGTTGCTAATTGTGTAAAAACTAAACTCAAATATTCTAGTAAAGCATATTAACTTTTGGAAATATCATTGTGCTAGAAAGTCAAAGTAAGATTCTTCATGACAATTCTACCAGGAAATACAATTTCACCCAGACTACTGTGGTGTCCAAACTCTCAGAATTTGTTCAGAGGAGCAGAGGAAAGCCAGATAAGATGCTTAATTTTAACTGAGGTAGGATCTCCATATGCAAAATCCACTATCTTCCTGGATTATTTCACATTACATTTTTAAAGATCACTGTAGTATTATAAACTCTTCAACTTTGACATTTCAGTGAAAAGAACATTTTTATTTTGTAAATTTTCTACAAGATATAGTATGCCTCCAAATCCTACAGTGCAGGGGAGTTGATAGCATTAATGAAAATAGACAGTGGAATAATAGTCTAGAGTTATGATTACTACACGTAGGATTTTGTGACTAAGCTACACCTACTGGTTAGTCAGTCTGTTTCTTTTAATGTCTTTGAAGGAAAGAGACAGACACCTGAACCTTAAACACTTTTACATGCTTCCCAAAATACTTCTAGCTCCGGGAAAATTTCTGTAACGTAGTTTTTGCTTTTCAGTAGCTTAATAGTAATGAGCAGAATTTTTTATTCTCATGTAAAAAAAAAGACTAAATTAAAAAAAAAAAAAAGTGAGTCATAACTTCAACACACAGTACCTTTTGGTATTGGAAACAAAAGCAAAATGGCTGTTTAGAGAAATAAAGCCTGAGAAACTATGATTTTTTTCCACCTATTAAAAATATCTTTAAGAAATACAGAAAGGGCTTATCAACTGTAAAATTATCAGACAAAAACATGTTACTTTTTTGCAAGATTACAGGTTTAGAAGCCAGGTGAGACTTATTATGCTTTATTTATATTACAGCAACATTCATAAGCACAGTCAAATTCTCAGTCACAATCCGATCAAGCACTGTACATGACTGAATTCCTTATGGTATGATTCTTCTGCTTCCACCCAGATGTCTAGACAAGTAAAGGATGTGGATATACTTCTCAAATCATCATAAAGCCACAGGAAGAAGATGTAATGAAAACCTAGAGTATGAGAGTAGAGGAGTGGCAAGTAAGATTGAAGATTCTCCCCTCAGTAAGGAATTGGTAAGATTTATATCAAACTACAAGATCTACTACTTATACAGGACTTTGATGAAAACACACAGAAGCAGCTAAAAAAACAAACAAAAAAAAAACCACCCCAAAACCCACGAAAAAATAGTGAGAGGGTATATAGAAGTCCAGCTCTTTTGCTTATCAAAAAGAAGGTGTCATTACAGTGTTTATTGACCTTAATAATGACCTTAAGCAAAAAAATTACTAAACGACTGGTCACAGAAAAGCAAGAGTTCCTCACTGAAAGCTGAAGATACACACTGAAAATAGAAATAATTTATAGCTTTATTTATTTCCTTTTTTTTTTTTTTGGCAGTAAGCTAACCATTTTTTTTCAAGATAAATTCTAATTAAATATGTTACTATGATCACTGTTGATGATATTTTCATGACTAATAGGTATCTATTACCTTTAAACATCTATGAATCTATTCTAATGCTTCACAATATTAGCCATAGGAGTTAATTTCTTATAGGAATTGAAGTAAAAATTTCAACAAGAGCAGCAGATAATAAATCAGTCTTTCAAAGGGACTGAAAGAAAAAGTGCTCTTATATTTAGGGGATTTGGGGGAAGGAAAGTCTAGAAAGGATGACAATATTATACAGTAATGAATGTAACTTTCACTGAACAGAGTTATCAAGATAACCACAGCTTCACAATTCAGGGCCTCAGTTATCTAGTTTTTATCACACAGTGGATGCAGAGTAGTATAGCCCTTTGCTAGCACTTGGTTTGAAGCCATATAACAAGGACATAAAGGATAGAGACAGTGAATAATCCAATTTTGCAATCAGTGCAGAAGACATGATCAGACCTCAACTCATTGAAATTACTCTGTTTCTGATACGGGGAAGATTTTCTGATGGCTGACAAAACATGAGTCAAACACTCCCAATTCCTCCTACTACACACAAGAGCATACACAAAACAAACATTGCTTATATGATTTGCACCCTTGTTGCATCAACAGTGGCAAGTGACTCTTACCCACCACAATGTGTCTGGCCATCAACATGGCGTTCACTGAGAGCAGAGAGGGGGAGACCCATTTATTTGCACCAGGTGAGAGTGGCTCATTTGGCAAGCTCACAAAGATTGAGGGGTAATTTCCTGAGCACTGTAACATGAGCCCAGTCAAGTTATTCCTCCAGGAGGCATCAAAATATAAAGTATAAACATATACAATTAAATGCAACCACATACTCAAAGAAGAAGTCCCAGCTTACTTGGTCACCAGCAAAGAATAAGCTTGCTCTGCAGTAAAATTTGTCAGTGGACATCAGGATTGAGATCTGCTGACAAAGTCCTAACAATTGGTAGGAATTAACCAGCTAGAAGAATTCCCTTGACAAACAAGCTCAGCTGCAGCATCGGAGTAAGGCCAGCAAAGCTACTCTGGACAAGAATGTGTGCAAGAATATTTTTAAATGAGATACAACTAACAACAACTAGAGAAAATTATCTAAATTATAAGATTTCCCACACCATTATGAGATGTCTATTTCTCCAGCCAGCATTTATGAAGATTGATCTGTCTTCCTTTAGGCTTCAAAACCTTTCTTTAGCACTCAGTCTTATAACAGGATCTTTCAGTCATTGTCCAAGCCTTAAGAGAAATCTTTTCTCAGTCTTGACATCTTTAAGAAGCAGAATATATTGAAACCTAACTGAAACAAAGAGTTGAAGCTGGTGATACATTTGTTTGTAATTACTTATGATCTCTTCTACTTCATTTTTTTCCTCATTGGTGCTGTACCTCAAAATGTATTTGTTTCACAAAGCCATTTGTAAGCAAACTTAAAATAGTAAAACTATAAATAAGCCTCAACCACAGACATAATAATGAGTATGATATATAATTAAACTGTAGAATTCACTGTCACAAAACATTGCTGGTTTGCATTCTTGAAAGTGATTATATATTTATTAATATAAAAATCAACTTTTACAGATACCTACAGGTACAAAACTACAAGGCTTATCAATAAGTGAGTTCCAAAGCATGAAAAGGAGTCAGAAGAAGATATCTTACTGCAATGAAACACTAGAATTGGGTAGACTGTAAAACAAGGAAGGAGTGCATCAAACTTCTGATTTTCATTATTATCCATAGCAGGAGACACAGATCTAGGCATGGTAGTTCCACTGAGACAACTCTTATATCCCTAAAAGAAAAAAAATAAATATCTAGAAATAAATGACAACTCCAGCAAAGAGATAGGTAATGATCTTTCCTAATGCAATGTAATGTATATGTTTATTAAAAGTCTTAATAATTCAGTATTATAGGATCTTTTGCAGACTTGCTACCTGAATGCTAATTTTAAACAAAAATATATTAATACTACATAAAATATTAAGTTAGTGTCATAACCAAAATAATTTCATAGTCAACATAGTTACTATTCTAAACGTGGGTGACATGCTCTTACTGACAAATGGTACATTCTACAGAGTGGTAATTTAGCCATTTGTGTTTTTCTCACACACAGCTCCTCAGAATATATCCTGTTAATATATCCTGTAGGTCATTATTCTGCTCTTAATTAGGAATTCCAAAAGGATATATCTTACTGTCAATATTATTTATATATTTCTTAAGGATTTAATGGTGGAGTTTTTTGCTTGGAAATAATATTTTTATTTGTTAGTGTGTTTGTTTATCCTGTGAAATGAACAGAGTATTAATACTAGCTTCAACTGGAAATAACACCATCAGACTTCTCCCTGGCTTTAATTTCATAGATTCCTTTATCTCTTTAAGAACATCCCAAATAACTGTGATATTCCTGTCTTTCTGTGTCTAAGACTGCTATTGACCAGGCACTTTTCTGCTGAGGATCGTAGTCTCTCATGTTGAATAAAATTTCTTTGTTTACAAACATAGGCTTTTTAATCCATCATTCTACTGAATGAAGCACTTATCAGAGACATGAAATCAAAAGTCAGTTGTCCAATGCTTTCCAGGAAGCTATGTTACAATGACTTATTTGTGATAAAAAGTGACCAAGCAGTGCCCTGAAGCATGAGATTTGATTACTCATGTTTATGAGCACATATATGAATTTTATTTGCAAACACAGAAATAATCTGGTTTAACACATCTAATATAATTTATACAGTAAACTAAATTATCTATGCTATGATTTATATATAATCCTGAAGTAGAAATAGAGGACAGAAGAACAAAAACCCCTTAATTTAAGATTGGTCTTATCACTGGCACTTTGCAAAAATAACAGTTCAGGATTTGATCTTTGGGAACATTTGAAAAGTTAACTGCAATGTGGATCAGACTTATCCTTGAACAGAAGAAGTTAAGCATGTTTAATTATTATACGCAGTTTATAACTTTTTACCTCATTTGAAATAAACATCTTTTTCTCCAAGTATCTTGGTGACTCAAAATTCATATCAGCTGCTGCAAGCCCATGACATTTGTGTGTAGTAACGGTCTCTAAAAGGGCTTTGATCCAGACATTATTCCTACACTTTCACTTGATAAAACAAAATGCTGTGTACACACAGTAGTTTTGTGCCATAAGTAGTTAATTATGGTACGTCAATAAAAAACACAACAAATAAACTCCCAGAAGTTCTTTTCATTAGGAAATTTCTTCCAGTTCCAAGTCCAGACTAAAATAATTTCTGAATATTTTAATAATCAAGTTATACTTCTTACTGGCCAGAGTAATTATAAATAAAGCCTATCTTGCACATTTTTTACATCTTATAAAGTAAAAAGGATCGTATCAAAATAACTAGGCTTTTACTGTTAATTTCTCTTCTTAAACAAAGGAGGGAGTTTTTCCTATAAGAATGTAACAAAGCAGATCAACAGTAGCTTCCTCACTTCTCCAAATCTCAACTAAAATGGCTTCACCTTCTTCCTGTGAGTTCATCTCTGGACAGGCCTTATTTTTTTTTACTTCTCTGAATCTATTCAAGTCCCCTGATTTCTCCCACAAATATATTCACCTCCCTACTCAAAACACTGCCTTTCAAAGCTCCCAGACCACATAGTTTCAGTTCCCCAGGAGATTTTCTTGTTGCTGTTTTAGTGGTACTGGGCTATGTTTGGGGTGGTTTGTTTGTTTTATCAACTTCCTTGACTTCTCCCAGTTATATAAAAGAAGACTCCATTTGCAACTACATTTAATGTAGCTTAGAATATTAATAGAGCTATATCATCATAGACAAAAGGGGCTAACAGAGACCTCAAGAGGAATTTCTTTGTGCACTTTAAGCCCATTACTTCTTGCTCCACCCACCATATAAACAAATAACAGACTACACCCTCCTTCCAAGCAACCTTTCATGTCTTTAAAAAATGTTGGCATATTTCTCTTCATCTTTTGTGATGTAAAACACTGCTGTTTCATTTCAGTTTTGTAGGTTATCTCCTAAACTGTTTTCTTAGCTCTCTTCAGTTGGGCTAGCAATCACTCAAGCAATGAGCTCAAAAGTACTGAGGTGTGAAAGGCTAATCTTTGCAATTTATCATTATGCCTTCCAACCTACAGCTTTGTTCATATGTCCGATTTGATGTTCACTTTTTAACAGCATGCCTGTTTTTAACTCAATTTGTGATCCAGATTAACTACTTTTCCTGCAGATCTTGGACACACCCAGAGGTTTTCAGATCCTATATTTATCAGCTTATTTTCACCTAGACTCTTGCCTGCAAAAACAGGTAAAAAAATGTTTCAGACATTTTCAGAGAAAGCTTTACTCTGTGAAAAAACAACATTTCCTAGAGAAAATTGGAAATTGCCATTTTTCTGACAAGTCCTAAAATTAAATCCATCACTTCTCCCAACACTGACAGGTAAGAATTACTTGACTTATTGACAAACGAAAGAAAAAGAAAGTATTAAGGAACAACGAGAGACATGGCTTGACCAACAGGACTGAACAAAGACAATGCTATCTGGGTCCCAGTTTCTTAATCAAGATCCAGTCGTGTTGCAGTTGTTATCCCGCAACGTCCCGTCCGGTCGAGGAGGCACAGAGACAAACACTCACCCCATCTCTGGGCCAGTGAGCACTGACACCAATATGAGGATGCTGCAAATGGCATTTAATGATGTGCGACACAGTACTATATAGTGTGGGTTCACTACATCACTTCCGCCTGCTTACATCACAGGCTAAATGCTATTGGCTACTAGGAGAGAGAGGGGGGTGTCTTACCTTTCCGTACAGCACGATATCTTCCGGTCGCCAGACCCTATCTTACTACACAGTCGTGGTCAGCATGGGGGATGGCTATCATATTAGACACCTTGGTCAGTGTAAGTATCTTGGTGACAGTGACATCCACCTGTCTTTATGCCACGCCATTGTCAGAAGTAATAATGTATTAGTCGTTACAGAATTGTTTGTTGCCCAGCCAGTTATTCTTTATCTCCCTCAGCATAAAAACACGATTTGGATGAAACATCCCTTGGGCCTGTTCTGGCCCGGAGAGTGCCCTTAAGACTATGCTGTGATGATGAACTAGATCCTGATCTTAATTGTAGCCTTCAAACTCAAAACACTCCCCTGAGATTTCAAGGATGTCAGCAGATTCACAACAGCAGCAACAACTTAGAAACCAAACCTGTCCTCCCCTCCCCCAGGAGCAATCTGGCTATGGCACTCTCAATTCTATTATCACTCCTGTTCTTGCCAAAATTGCACCCCCCCTCCCCCCCCAAAAAAAAAAAAAAAAAAAAAAAAAAAATCACAGACATTTGTTCTTAGATGCTTCCAGATGGAGTTTTGGCTCAACATCTGAAATATTTTTTAATTCACCAACAACAGTCTCCTGCAAGACAAACATTTTTATTTTTCAAATGTAAAATCAGGTACTGAAGAAGTTTGGGATTAATGCTATGTACTATCACAGGTTAATGAGCAGGCAAGGTTTAAAGTCAATCATCTTTAGTGTGAAAATATATTAATTAGTACAGTTAAAGAAAGCACATCACCTTTAATTTCTTATCCAAGTAGTCACTTACAATTAAATCAGCATATTAGTTGGATAAAATATTTCAAGTCTTAGAGGAAACTGTGTTTAGTGGCAGGTGTAATAAAGAATGTATTTTTATAGCAATATGATGTTTCCTACTACTTCTAGGTTTGCAACCTCAGACAAGTAAAAATTATCCAATTAGCTTTGACAGGGTGATTGTTGCACTTGCACAGACTCTAGTTTCCTAATGCTGTCCTTCAAGATGATGTAATCTCAGCAGCTGTGAGAGTTGATTCCAATTTTGTACAGCCACACTGTCACTTCTTCATTCCCAGCAGGCTGAATCAACATGGTGACACCAGCTTCCGGACATTTGTACATCAGACTGGTTGAGGATGGAAGATTTGATGTCTCTAAAGCCAAGGATGCTCTACAATAAACCTGCCAGGCAGATTGAAAACCAGTCAGAAAGTAGTTCTGTTGATTTCTTTCCCAGAAAACAAACTACTACCTGCGGATAACCCTGGAGATAGTCTGTTCTGTCACCCAAAAAGTTCAGCCTTTCTTATAATGAATGAAATTACAGCAAGCAAAGACACAGAAAGCATGAATGCCAAACTGTAGTAACAGCCTGATAGTCCAGGAGCCCAAAGAGTCCACAATACAATTTTCTGGGTTTATGTTTTTAATGCTGAAAGGTCAGCAGTCACCATAGAGAAAGGTGATGTAAAAGGACAGTAACTATTCAGCAAAAACTGTTAGAAACAATGCTCAGATGGTGCTGCCTGCTCACTCTGAATCATGACCACATCCCTCCTTCTCCTTTTCAGCTCAGAGAAATGCAATCAGAAAGGAGGATCCTTAATGCCTACAAAGTATTAAACTATAAAAACTATAAACTGACTCTGACATGCAGTTTTGGTGAACTAGCATCCCATCTACTACTCATCTGAAGAGGAAGTCTAGGGGAAATCTTATACTTGTGTTTTTATCAACCCATGGGTTAATCTGTATTATATTCTAGAACATTACAAATAATTCCTCCAGAAACTGATTCTTCTTATCCCTGATTAAACACATCTCTCTAAAAGCAGGTAAAATAAGGGAAAATGCTTGGTTTCCTGTTGGTCTTGAGGAATCACAGGAGTTCACAATGGATTCCTTTTGGGCTTTGAAAACACTGGTAAAGATGCAAACCTCATTCAAGAAACACAATTTTAGGAATATTAAACCAATAAATTAAAAAAAGAGAACAGTTAATAGCCAAATTAAGTGAGGGGGAAAAAAACATTAATTTTATTTACATAGACAGGACATGACAAACTTTACTAGGAAAGAAGGCATCCTTAATTGAAGCCTCTTTCTGAAGGAAATCTGGGGGG
>NW_010292953.1:2801-4228 GCF_000700745.2 Antrostomus carolinensis | reverse complement strand
CCCAGCAGCACCAGTGCACGCTGCTGGCAGGCAAGCTGCAGCGAGGAGAGGAAGGAGGCAGCAGATGGAGTGATCCCCAAGAGCAGGATCAATGAAAATACTCCAGCAGGGTCTGAGCCCCTCAAAGAAAGCCTGGAGCTCAGGGCTGTCCTCCTCGCTGCCAGGCAGAGGCTGGGGCAGATGGCTTATGGAGAGCACTTGCCCAGGGTGGGCTGGCAACACGGGACAGCAAACACGGCAGCTCTGGCCTTCCCAGCCTGACTTCTGGGCTTTGGTTTCCCAGCTCTGTCACCACGTTTTATTTCTCCTTCCAAAATGCCTCGTATCTGGTGACTCAGCACCAGCCTTGGGTGAAGACCTGACGCAATTGAAAGAGATGAGCCATGAGCCATGTTGTTGGAGCAACATCTTTAAGTGATACTTTACAGAGAGGACAGCCCTCAGCAAATAACATCTTTGAGCCTGCTCCCATTACGGAACAGCAATTCCACATGGAGAGGGCTCCCCGTTTAACGAAACAATTGGAGACCTCCTCCAGCAGGTCGCTTACGCAAGGCAGGATGGGCACGAGAGCCAGTTGCTCCACTGCTTTTAACTGCTCCTACACCCGAGACAGGACCTCAGCTCAAGCGACCCCTCCGTGGATGCTCCAGCCCCTGACAGTCTAGGGAAGTGGAAAACATTTGGCCTACCGCCATCCTGGGGTGCTCTCAGCATGTGGCTCCAGCCTCTGCTCCTAGATCCCACTGGTACGATCTATTCCAAGAATCCCACAATTTCTTTCTTAGGAGCAATCTAAGAATTAAAATAAACCTCATGCCATTTTGTAATAACATTAAACAAAAGTGATTTGAATGCAGCCCCACCAGCTCCCTCGATGCCCAGCTCTGCAGGCAGGGCACAGCACAAAGCGGAGGCAGAAAAGTCCTTTTCTTTTTCCTGAGAGAGGAATATTAAAGGGGCCAGTGGCAAGCAGAAGCTGCAAATACAACAGGCTTTCATTTCTAACTTCGATTTACAAAACATCTTCTGTTATGAACAGTCTGGGCTCACCAGAGCCTGGTGCCACCCTGCAGGTGTCTGCAGCAGTGGCGCTTGCCCGCAGACGGTGGTGGCAGGGCTGAGATGGGGAAGAAGCCAGGAGCTTCTCCCCAACCCTGCTACTGCTTGGGCGTAGTGAAGTCCCACGCTGTCTCCTGAGCGCATTTCCACATTGCCCGCATGAGTCGTGTGAAGCCCATGTCCTTGGGCTTCTCCAGGCCTCTCATGAGGCGCTGCTTCATTATGGCAACAAACTCCTTGTTGCTCAGCTCACCATTCCCTACGAGAAGAAGAAAAAATAAAATATTAGAAACACCAAAACCCACCACCAACCTCCTCCCCACACGCACTAACTTTAAAGGGCAGCAGCCACAGTCTCATTTTTT
>NW_010292953.1:0-2756 GCF_000700745.2 Antrostomus carolinensis | reverse complement strand
AACCAGGGTTGCCGAACCACAGCATTTAAATCCCAACCCTACGGACGCTGCCCTGCTTAGCCTGGCTCCAACTCATCTTGCAGGGCCTGGAGCACTGGGGCTTGAAGACAGAAAAACAAATACAAAGCAAATGCCCAGGCACCCACAGGAAACTCTCTGCTTTAAGTGATTCAGGAAATTACAGGAGCATCAGGTAACAGAGCACAATTTTTTCTTTATATAGAGTAGAAGGGAAGATTCATTAATCTAGTGAGGTTATTGAGAGTTATGTCAACTAAATTTATGTTAAAAATAAGATTATAGCAAATCGGGGCAAATTTTATTCCATAGTTGCTTAACCACCAATAGGTTAAAACCTCTGGGATGTTTATTTAGGGCACTGGTTGATCAGAGGAGACAACAGCAAGCCACAGCATGACTGACACCTGTCTGCTAAGGGGCTGATGCCTTCTGCCATGATGCTGGATGTACCCTAATGCCTGTTTTCCTCTCCTGCCTATGGCACACACCTGATCGCACTGATTTTAGCTTCTGGGGAGCAGCACAGGAAAGCAAACCTTTGGGCACAGAAGCAATGAGGGACATCAGCCCTCAAGAAACAAACCTGCTGGTGCCATTGGTTCCCCAGATCAAAGGAGAGAGAATCTCTCTGGCTGACAGGGGAACCACATCATTCCACTTCAGGAAGGAGTTTCTTCATTTCAGAGCTTTTATTCCTGCCTTATATCTGAATGCAAATCTGGGCAGCAAAATTCCAGCAAACTATCAAGGGGGCGGGTAAAATTCCCTCCGGTGCTGCAGTTTTTTGATGCGTGTATGGTAACGTCTGTAAACACTGACAGAGTGAAAACACACACATGCACAAAAAAAGAGGTCTGTGCCTGCTTTTCCACTTGATTCCTTCCTTACAGGGACTCTTCTGACAACCACAGTCCTTCTCCCCCAAGGTTAGCTATCAAAATATTTAGCAGACTCTCCTATGAGAGGATGCAAATGGAGAATATTTGGCTACACTTTGGTTCCCTCTAGTCTCCAGCCTGATCGTCTGTCTTGGGGATCATATCAGAAAGTGGCACCAAAGAACACAGAAAAATAAAACAAGAGATGCAACCTTAGAAAGGTGCAAAGAAGCAGGTGGGGCTAAAACAACAAGGAATAAAATAAAGAATTTTTTTTTAATGTTCATATTTATATCAGAAAGCAAACAACTGTAATCACTGCTGCCGCTCAGAGCTGCCAGATCCCAGTGACTGTGCTGGAGAAGCAGGACGCCAGCAAAGTCTCTGGTTTTGGCTTGATAGTCTTGGACAAATGCAGAATTTTGCCACTTTCTAAGTCTGAATTACTGCCATCATCCCCTGGTGGCAAAGTCTCCTAATTCTCATTAAATCAACCCAAGACTGCTTCAGTCAGCAACAAGCTACCCCAAAGCATTTGTGTCCTCTGCAGACAAAGCAACAAGCTTCCCAGCAGGACCCAGAGCCACCATTAATTAACTAAGCTGATATTTGTTCAGGATTTTGGAGATAACAAAGTACCAGATAGGCTCACTTCCAACACTGGAGCACAATAGCTCTTTTTTTTTTTTTTTTTTTAAATAGAGTTGTGTGTTGCAGAGGGGAACTGTGCAGCAAGCTATGCATGACAAACACTTGCATCCAGTGCTTTAAGATCAACGTCTCAGAAGCTGCGTACCATCAGATACCCTTGCTAGAAGCGCAGGAGCATCAGTACAGATCCACAGCCAAAGACTGGATGGTAGCACAGCAAGAAGAGACAAGGCTGTAGCATGCTTTCATGGCTGGCATTTTTTCCCCTCTATTTCTTCTCCTGGATTGATTCTCGCCCAGCCTGGCCAAGAGGAACGGGGTTAAGGTCAGGGTCACTCACCGTCGCAGTCGAAGAGTGCGAACACCACGTCGCACACGTGGTCAGAGAGCTCCACCTTGGCCACTGTCCTGGCCACTTGCTGCATCGTCACTGCAACAGAGGGAGGGCATAAAGTTAGTGAGATGTTATGATCTGCCAACCACAGCAAACACGGGCAGGGGAGCTGAAGACTCTTGTTCCTCCACAGAAAACTGCCTTTACAAAAAAGTGTCATGTTTGAAGAGGCTTGAAATAATCTTCATCCCCAGCCTGTTCCACACATGCCTCAAAACCAGGCTCCTCAAAGCCTTTGCCTTCCTACTGCAATACTGCACAGGGTGTGGACAGGTTGCTGGTGAGCACCAACGTGCTGATACCTGTGTGTTAAAGATAAACATTAAAAACATCGAGACGAGATGGATTTTTGCCCACTTTGATTACAAAATCAGAAGTGCCAGCACTACAGCAAACATCAGGTGGGAAACCTCTCCTAACAGGCTTGATCAACAAGGCAACTCCTTCTGATAGTGTTGTGAAGATGATACTCTATGAACCAACTATTCCAACAAGCTGGAAATAATAAAAACCGGTTTTCCTGTTAGGCAACCCGGGGCCAATAATTGCAGAACGAACCCATCCACCCTCTCCCTGAGATGGGCTGTGCAGCGAGCAAACAAGGTTAACCTTACAATAAAATAAAGAGTTGTAACAAATTATTTCAGCCCCCCGCCTCGCAGACTGGCAGCTGAGTTCATCAGCAAAGAAGCGAGCGGTATTTTTATTCGTGCCTCTAGAAAAGAGCAATCCATGGAGCTATCAATCTGGCAGGGTTATGCAGTAGATTCTGTTGCATAAGGGGAAAAAGATAAAACCCCTCACTAGGCTGG
>NW_010292952.1:0-1028 GCF_000700745.2 Antrostomus carolinensis | reverse complement strand
GCCGCTATTCCCGTTCGTGCCCAGCGCTCCCCGTTCCCCGCTGGGTCCCTTCGCCTCTCCGCGCTGCTGATCTCATTGCTTTCTGCCGTTTCCATTTCTTTCTCTCCTTCCCTCTTTTTTTGTCTTCCCTCTTTCTCTGCCCGTGTTACCGCTTTTCTTTCTTCGTCTCTTTCCGTGTTTCGGTTTGTCTTTCTTTTTTATTTCTATTTCCGTTTTTATGTATTTCTTTCTCTTTCTGTTTTTCTGTTTTTGTTTGGTTCTATTTCTCCTTCTGTCTTTTTGATTTCTTGTCTCATACTGTTTTCGTTTGTCCATGTTCCCGTTTTAACTGTCTCTTTCTGTTTTATTTGCCGGTTTTGTTTATCTTTCCATCATTCCGGTTTTATTTCTTTTTCTTTCTTTCTTTCAGTTTTTCCTCAGCTTTTGTTTTAGTGTTTCTGCTTTTATTTCCCTTACCAAAATTCTACTTTTATGTCTCTGTCCTTCTGCATTTATTTCCCTCGATCAAATTACAGTTTTGTTTTCTTTTTTTAAAATTATTATTTCTGGCTGTATTTATTTCTCTCCTGTAGTGTTTCCATCCTTTCTTTCTCTCCGTGTTTCTGGCTTTATTTGTCTTTCTTCCTATTCCGGGGAAAAAAGGAAAAAAAGAAAAAAAGTGTCTTTTCCTAATTCCTGGTGCTTCTGCTCTTGCACATCGCTGTCCCTGACTGTGCCCCACTCGCTCCCGGCAGGGCGGCCGGGGCTAGCCCGGTGCGCGGGCTGCGGGGGCCGCATCCAGGACCCCTTCCTGCTGCGGGTGTCGCCGGACCTGGAGTGGCATGTCGCCTGCCTCAAGTGCGCCGAGTGCGGGCAGCCCCTGGATGAGACCTGCACATGCTTCCTGCGCGACGGCAAGGCCTACTGCAAGCGGGACTACAGCAGGTGACCTCGAATGCGCCGACGCTCGTTAAAAAATAACCAAACCGAAACCCGACAAAACACTAAAGCCCCTTAAAATCCCCGAATTTCCCCCAAACGAAAACCTG
>NW_010292951.1:0-586 GCF_000700745.2 Antrostomus carolinensis | reverse complement strand
GTGGCTTCCAGTCCTCTCCTCAAGTTTGTCCGGAGTCTGCATGATGGGAACAGAACAGCCCTCTCCCTCAAGCATGGAGATGATGTGGGCAGCAGGCATCTCCAAATGAGTGAGGTGGTTTCCACTGTGTGGGGCCCTGCAGGAGAAATCCTAATATTTGGACTGGCCAGTAAACGGGGCATGTGGGCACAGGCAAGCTCGTATCCTGATCGCAGTGTAGTGATCACAAACACAGTAACATGTGTTTCGATTCAGAGTAACATCAGCATGAGCCGAGCTTTTATTCCCAACAAGGTGCCATTGGACTAAACTTGTGGAAGCGTTTGTGAGTGTTCCTGCAAACAGAAGAAGGGTTATATTTTTTATGGGCATGAGAGCACACAAGGCAAGTGAGGAGGTGTGTTCCCTCTGTGCATGGTTGGTATGAGCCTGCTGAGGGTCCCTGGGTGGGCAGGCAGCTGGGAGTCACAGGTAAAGCCTGGAGCCTTCTCCTGCTGTGGCAGAAGGACAGAGCTGCAGACCAGGTGGCACTGGCTGCCTGTGGCCGAGGAAGGCAGAAAGCAGAGGTCTTCATCCATCCTTGTCT